>NC_081170.1:11281186-11571186 GCF_012432095.1 Onychostoma macrolepis
GTCAAATAAATAAATAAATAAATAAAAACTGCAGTTAGATTTCTTTGCCTTAATAATATTTATTTTTGTAAAATTATAAATGTAAATATATGTTTCCATATGGAGTCCTGGAATAATGGAAACCCTAGAAAACTTATGATGGTACATTTTCCACTTAGGGAAAAGTTCTCAGATTACTTATCTGTATGTATTTTGATTTTATTTAAATTTGGGTTTAGACTTTCATTCTTACAGTCTGACTTAAACCACATATTGGCTCTGTTTTATTTATGCACCAAAGCCAATTTTTACTCATATTTGGCAAGTATACCTTTTAGAAAGGGAAAGCAGAGAAGAGGCATGTACTCTTGAGGTCAAGCGGTTAACATTCATTTGCAAGGAGATTATTTCTTATCTTATCGTTAGTTGGAAGTCAGTCTACTGTCTTTATCCATTTGAAATGGTTGGTGGTGCGTTCTGAGGTTATACCTGCGCTCTACACGTTTGAATCCAGTGGATGGGTTAGAATCAGAAAGACCTCTCGGTCAACGTGGGAGGCAGAGAAACCTGCAGCACTTCAGATAACCTAATTGGTCCATTCTCATCTTAAGCCAGACCTCTGGGTCCGGTAGAGATCTGCTGTAATCTCCTCACTGGAAGCAGGTTCCCACAGATATTAGCACTAGAGCCCGACAATTCTCTGGGCATGTTGTATCTTATTACGTCTCTCCTTAGTCAGAGAGGCACCGAGGCACACGGTGCTGATCAGAGACCTGTAGGTCTTTATTACCAGCCGCCCTTCACCTTTCTCAAACAGCAGGCTCGTGTCCCATCTGCACATTATCCACACTCTGATGCCCAGGCCTTATTCATCACTGATATGAGAGACCACAGGGGCCCCTGACAGAGGAAGTTGGTGGGGAGACACATCTGGTGGAGTTGTAGGGTCATTATCAGACCTGGCTGGCTTCCCTCAATGATCTAATAAAGTTTCCTGAAGCCCAGAGCTGCCTGCCTCCATCCGCCGTCTCTCAATCACTGACTTCTGCTCTGGGACTCTCAAAAGCGCCTCTCCTCACATATGGATGGAATGGAGTTTGCAGTGCGCTGCAATTATTTTGAATTAGGTGGCGTGTTTATGTTTGGACTTGTTTATGACCAGGTCTGTTTTGGAAAGATGTCTCACTCGCTGGGTGAAAACAAGAAACTAGAGTGCTGGTTATTCCTGTTCTTTACTTCTTTACAAATAGGGTGGTTAGATAAATAAATATCACATCCCCCTCTCATTTTTTTTAAATAAAGAACTTGGTTATAAAATTAAATAAATACATTTCTGAGTGTTCATAATTATGACTTACTGTTCCAAATAGATAAGGGTATCTAGACAATAATTATATAAGTTTTTTCTTCCATTTCTCTTTTATATTTATTTAGTTTTAGCGATTATAGTGTCAATAAATACAATATAATGTAGATATTTTCTTTTTCTATTTTCCTTCTTTTGTTAAACCAATAAAAATATCTTATACTTTTGTAAGGGATAATGTACAGTGAGTCATGTATGGGATAATCAACGGCTAGCTGTGCATTCAACGATTTGAATGCACGATGTGGAGGCGAAGAACCACCTGACGCGCAGCGGAGTGGTTGCCTCCGCGAAGTGCATTCAAATCGTTTAATGCACAGCTAGCTGTTGATTATCCTGTTTATGCCATGGTCATTTCCCAGCATTCACACATTAAAGATGTTAACAAAATTTGTGCTGCAATATTTGACCGGAACGATAAATTACGGTTATTTTCGTCTGTATTACTATTCAACTGTAACTGTATGTTACTATGGTTACCAATGTTTATAGGAAGCGCATTAATATAGAACGTGATTAAACTGACCTGGAACTACCTGTGCAGTTCAACAAATTTAATCAACACCTGCCAGCCAATCAGAATCTAGTATTCAGACAGACCAATGCATAATGCAAAATAAACTAGTAATAGCACAGTTTTTTTTCAAAGTTTGGGTTGTTAAGGCTTTTTAAATATTTTTGAAAGTGTCTTTTGCTCACCAAGGCTGTATTCATTTGATAAAAATGGTAAACAGTAACAGTAAAACTGTGAAATATTGTTTACAGTTAAATTTTTTCATGTATTTGAAAATGTAGTTTATCCCTGTGATGGCAAAGCTGAATTTTCAGCATCCATTTCTCCAGTCTTCAGTGTCACATGATCCTTCAGAAATAATTCTAATATGCTGATTTGATGCTCAAGGTACATTACTTGTTATTATCAAGGTTGAAAACAGCTTCTTAATATTTTTCATTTTTTATTTTCCAGGATTCTTTGATGAATAGAATTTTCAACAGAACAACATTCATTTGAAATAGAAATATTTTGTAACAATATAATTGTCTTTACTTTTGACCAATTTGCAATTTGCAAACTCATCGTTGCTAAATAAAGTTATTAATGTTAAATAAATAAATACATACATGCATAAAATCTTACCGACCCTAAACTTTTGAATGGTTGTGTATACCGCAATGCCAGTGGGGTATGAAAAAAAAAAATTAAAATTTCTCTGAGAAGTACATGTGTCCTAGGGTGTATTACTGGAAAGAACATTTTCCGAACACTTTAGTTTTTGTGTAGAAAAAAGCATGAAAGTATTCTGCAAGTCTGCAGGTGTATATATAGGTACCATCTCCTCTAAAATCAGACCCATAGCTCTCAACAAGAATTGATTAATCATGCCTCTCTCATGTTCAGTTTTTCAGAAACTCTTGGATTAATACAATGATCCTCCGCTTCTCTTTGAACTTTCATCTGATCTGAGAAGTGTCTCTCTTTTATAAGAGTCTCAGCCCAGCGTCTCAAGTTATACGTTTAGCACCTCGTAATGGAATCGGCTTTTGACAAAGGTCCCAAACAAAAACCTCACCATCCATATGATTGAAATTCCATCATCAAAGTGTGCATGAGATCAAAGCTTGATGAGTATGGTAGTAGTAAAATAGATATGTGACTTATATTGCTGTATTAGATGACTGAAGGCTGAATAGGATTTCATTGGAATACTGGTCGATGTGTCCTGCCATAAACTCACGAAACAATTTTTATCAACACTTTTCAGTATTGTATGAAATACATTAATTTATTTTGTACACCAAAGAACGTTTATGGATATTTTAACTAAAAATGTCTCTAAGCACGCAAACTACTATAACACTTTACCTCCTTTCTGTTATTGTAAATCATTTCTTTTGCTGAAGCACAGTGGGTGAAATACATGCTGTATGTGAAGGATGAAAAGTTTGATGATTATTATTTCTGAGCTGCTGATTTATTTCATGGTTAGGAGTACAAATTATTTATGTTTATTTTAAACAAAAGGTGAATTATAAACCCATCATGCTTGTCCCGTGAGCGATTTGGTGGAACGGAATAAAAATGATGCCTGTGTAAATTTTCAGACACACCACTGGGATGGAAGGTGAAATGGGGTAATGAATTGCTGTGTAAATCTACCAGGGCAGACTAAATCCAATTGTAATAGGAGGCCGATAGCATAAACCACAAAGTCAGGCTCGGACTGCTACTCATTCACAAGAGTTCATATTTACCAATCACGCACAATAAATAAATAGCAAGATGGATCGTGTAACAAGGGGATGAAATAAAGGCATTTTCCCATCCAATGAAAGGCACTACAACCCTGTTGAGATGCTATTTATTTAGGATGAACTCGTGTCAAATGAGGTGACATTAAGAATTTAAAGATCCCCTGTGAGAAGCTCATAAAATTAAATGTCTGCGCTTTAGATCCACCCCTGTAAAAGTGGGTATCTTTATGCTCCAAATTCAGCTTTTTACATTTTTACGGGATGTTGAAACTTATAGTACCAATTTCCTTAGCGTTTATGAGGCAATATATGCTTATTTTACACCCCGCTTAATATATAGTTGCACAATTACCTGTATAGGAACTTAAGCTGTATATTTATCGTAATGGGTAATATGTATGTCTGCAGTGCTTGAGGCAGTTCCCAGCATGCACTGTGGCATGAATACATTTTGCAAACTACTGTTGTTTACTTATTGGTAGTTGTGTTGTTGTATTTAAGTTCTTTGTCATGTGATGTTAACTGAATCTCTGTTTTTAAATATGTGGTTGTTTAGTGTTGTAGTGGTTTGTGTGTTGAATGTTAAGGACACTGCAGCCCATATCAAATACATAATTTTCATGTCATCTTTATATTCTGCAGAGACCTCAGTTGTTTGGTTCCCAATGTTTTTGATAGTCAGGCTAATATTAAATGAATCAAAGCGCCAGCAACTTTCCCACTGTGATACCCGTTGTTTGTGTCTTGTTATTGTAACTGAGATGAAAATTTACTCCAAATGTAAGACAAAACCACACAGTGTGGATCAGTTATCATAGAAATGGCGGATGTAACTCTGGACAACTGAGTGGATTCGTTTACAGGTGCAGGACAGCTTTGCATTGACCACAAAACCGACTCGGAGGTAAACTATATACGTTACCAGATTTGTATTTTTATTTTTTTGAAAGAAATTAATACTTTTATTCAGCAAAGATGCTTTAAATTGATCAGATAGAAAAGACGTTTATAATTTTACAAAAGATTTCTATTTAAAAAAAACAAAACGAAAAAAAATGCTGTGCTTTTTAACATTCTGTTTATCAAAGACTACTGAAAATTTGTATATTAAGCACAACTGTTTTCAGCATTGAATATTAAGAAATGTATCTTGAGCAGCAAATTAGCACATTAGAATGATTTCTGAAGGACAATGTGACACTGAAAACTGGAGTAATGACTGGAAAATTCGGCTTTACCACTGCAGGAATAAATTACACTTAAAAATATATTAAAAAAGAAAACCATTATTTTAAGTTGTAATAATGTTAAGCAATATTACCATTATTTTTAATAATATATATTGTATTATTAATAATATATTACATTATTTTAATTATCTTTTTTATTTAAAAAAAAAAAAAGCCTCTTTGAAGGCAAACTTTTTCATGTTTATTATTTCATGAAAATAATGCTGTTTTTTCCAGCAAATGTATTATTTTCTGACATGATATTTTGATTGGATGGACCAGCTGTCAACCATAGCAGTTCCACCTCTGTTAAGTACAGAAATATATTGGAAAGTCTGGAAGCACTATTGCATGACATGATTTATATATTAAAGCATTTAGTCTGAGGGCCTCTTTTTCCTCAAGCAACCATTAAAATGTCATTTAGATAATCACAATATAACAAATTATCTGCAATTTGTCTAATTAGAAGACTACAAAGCAAAAAAAAAAAAAAAAAAGGGATTCAGAACTGACGTTTTTGTGAATAAACATCGTTAATGATGCTTAACGGTGTTTACTTACTATGAATGAGGGCACCCATTGTTCGTTAGTCAAATAAGGTCATGGTCTTATAAACAGGGTTTGTTGCTACACAATATTTTCAGTGGGATTGCAAACCAGTTTTTTATTAATATTTTGAATAAAAAAATGTTTCTTTCAGTTTTCGGTTTAAGTTCTGTTTTTTTTTTCTGTTTTCTTTTGTCTTTTTTTCCTATATAGATTTTTTTTTTTTCATTTCAGTTTTAGCTTTAGTAATTTTAGCACTGCAGCTTCAACTTATTTTAGCTGGTTGCCAATGCAACATATCTAATTTTCATCAAAGTTTTATATTTCATTTTATTTTTTAGCTTTATTTGAATTACAGAAAATGATTTTCAGTAGTTTCAGTCATAAGCTAGTTTTAGTTAACAATGACAACGCTAGTGCAAACTGCCTTTTCTCTTTAATCTGTCCCAATCTAATGCACCAGACGACCATTTTGAAGCCTGAACCCATTCTTTAGGTGGGATTAATTTTTCTTAGTTTGAAGTTACAGCAGAAAACACCCACAGGGACTTGACATTAAGCGAGGCGACGGCATATACTATGCTAATGTTAGCCCCCCTCTGGTGACAACCTCCCTGTAATTAACGTTGTTTTGCAACTAGCAGGCGAGACCTTTCAGAGTAAAGAGGTCTGTTTAACAGAATAATTGAGAGTGAAGTTACGACCGTAACCTTCAAATAGCCTGTGGTGGTGGTCACCTTGACCCTGGCAAGCAATAGCGACTTGCGAGCAGCTTATCTTTCGATGGCTCATTGAATAAATAGGACTGTGACGTTAAGATGGAGGGTGTAGAGAGGAAGATGGAATAATGGCATAATGCGTCTAAGGGTTCTGCTCCAGTGCGGAGCTTAACCCGCAGGCAAAACGGCTGGTTGTGTTTATGTTGTCATGCTTGCTTAGCTGTTATGCTAAGCAGCATGGGGCTCTGGGACAACCCCCTGATGGTGCTTGTGTTTGCTCTCTTTTTACCCTTCGCCCGCTCTCTCTTTCTATGTCACTGACATGTTATCTTTCACGGTAATTCAGAGCTGCACTTAAAGCCATTTCAAATGTGGCATTAGACTAGCGCTGTGAAAAGCTAGTCACATAAAGGGCTGCCCACGTCTTTCCGGGCCAATTTGAACTCCGTCTAGCTGCATGACACGAATTAGCCTGTGACACGGCACGCAGCATGAATGTAATATTAAAAAGTTCAGTGTTTAAAAATGTTAAACTGATTATCTTATTCATTGTCATGCTTTTTCTCTTTTGTAGGAAATGTCGACAGTTCTCTTTATAAGATGGTCTTAACTGCTTCTTATTAAAGTGGGATATCATATACGGAGGCCAAGTCACAATCTTAGATTATTTATTTGGCTATATAGAGATTCAATGGACGTCAGACCTTCATAAGCGGTTTGGGTTTTTTTTTTTTGATGCAGGTGTTGAGTAGGGCATATATTATGAGACCTGCTGACTTGGCTTCTTTTTTGGCTGTAGAAATGATGGTGTTTTACTGCTCGGAGGTTGGTTTTTAATCAGGGGTTGAGGAGAGTGCCTCGGGGGGTGCTGGAACCAATCGTGGCTGAGCGTGGTGTAGATGCTGCCTAATACATTCAAAGCCAGTAATTCAGTGTCCCGGCTGACTGGCCACAGCATTAGGCTTGAAGGCAGCTCATAAAGTCTATGAACACATTGTCCTTTATTTATGTCTGTGAGCATGTGCACACACACATCTGACATTTAGTATCTCATGAGCATGACAAATTGTTCCACCATAGATATATTAAAGTAATTACTTAAGGTAACAGTAAATACATTAGTTGAGTTACAAACATCATTTTCTTCCTGACCTCCAACAACTTTGTATGCGTTGTCGTTGCCTTTCGGCACCCCCGCTTGAAAATTCAGGTTATAGAATTTGGTAGTACATTTCTAGCTGTTCGTTAGCTGGTTAACTGGTTTGCTGCTAGGCCAAGATGGTCTGCTAGCTTGCACCAGTTAATGACCAACTTGAACTAACTAATGGCTTGTTTGTACTATCCTATGACCATTTTAGATTAGTTAGTGATAATTTTTTACTAGCTAATAATCATCTTCAACTATCTAATCACTGTCTTGGACCAACTAACGACAATTTTGTACTAGTTCAAGACCATCCCTGTTGAAGAAACCAGCATATGCTGGTTAGGTATGTTTTGAAGCATGGCAGCTGGATTGAGCTTGTTTAAGCTGGTCCTTAGTTGGTCCTGAGCTGGTTATAAGCTGGTCCTGAGCAGGAGCTAGTTGCTTAGGACCAGCTTAGGGCCAGCTCAGGACCAGCTTAAACCAGCCCAAACCAGCTGCAATGCTTCAAAACATATCTAACCTGCATATGCTGTTTTTTTTTCAACAGAGATATTCGACTAGTTAATTATAATTTTTGACTAGCTAATGACCATCTTGGACTAACTAAAAGTCAAAGGTTGTCTTTAGCTTTGACTAGCTAATGGCCATCTACTATATCTAATGACCATCTTGAACCAATCAGTGACCAATTTGTACTAACTTATGACCATCTTAGACTAGTTAATTATAATTTTTGACTAGCTAATTATCATCTTGGGCTAGCTAATGGTCAAAGGTTGTCTTTAGCTTTGACTAGCTAATGGGCATCTACTATAGCTAATGACCATCTTGGACCAATCAGTGACCATCTTAGACTAAGACATTTTTACCATCTAATAACCAGCGTAAACTAGCTGACTACCCAGTGACGAGCATAGACTAGCTAATGGCCATCTTGGACTAGCTGATGACCAGCCTAAACTAGCTAATAATTGTTTTACACTAGCTAATTGTCAACTCATTGTAGACCAGCCAATGGCCAGTTTAGATGGGCCAATGATCGGTTTAAAACACCTAATAACCTTTTTGAACCAGCTTAGATTAGCTAATGACCAGTTAGTTTAGGCCAGGGGTGTCAAACTCAGCTCTAGTTTGCTCCAACCCTAATTAAACACACCCGATCCAACTAATCAAGTCCTTCAGGCTCAATTGAAAACTACATGGTTTGTGTGTTGGAGCAGGGTTGAAACAAAACTCTGCAGGGGTGCGGGAGTTTGACACCCCTGGTTTAGACCATGTAGAAACCAGTTATTATGTTCCAAAATGCACCACCATCTTAAACTGGATTTTCCAGCAGGGAGAAAAGAAGACGACAGAATAATTAATCTCATGGTTGTTTGGTTATTTCTGTCTCATAGGAAAGTGTTTGCTATAAGAAACAAGACTTCTGAGTTGAAAATGCTGGTTAGCTCATACTGGTACACTAGGCCTTCTTTTTCAGTAAAAAAGTTCAAGTAGAATCTTTGTCTTTTATCGCATGGCATGCTCTCTTTTTCTCTTATTCGTTTGCTCTGTTCTTCTCAGGTGCAATCTATTTTGGGAAGAATTACCATAATAACACACGTCGCGCGAGACTGGCTGTCATTGTAATTGATATCTAGACGCGGCTGCTGGGCGGAGCCATTTGCATATAATCACTTTAACTGATATGATAATGAATGTGGTGGGCCTGATGCAAGCAGAAAGTCTCTCCGGAGACGGATGGCTATTTGAATTATACTCAATAAGTAATATATTATCCCAGGAAGAGAGAGTCTTTCGGCACAGCCACACCTGGATAGCTTTAACAAGGTCCACCTCACTTATATAAGCAGTCTGCTTCATGTTTGTACATGTTTTCCTCTAACCTTAATTACTTGGCCTTGTTCCCCTAGATCTCTCTTGAGTGAGTTGTGTCCCATGTCCTTGTAGCCACCTGGAGTTTCTTCTTTTATTTATGTGACCGCCGGTAAACGCTTATTGGATAGGTGTAGTGCAGATGTAGGAAAGAAAAGGTGTTGTTATTCCTTCAGAGAAAAAATTTAAAACCTAAAATGCTTGCTGACACACTCATACATGAAGACTAGCGGCAATTAAGATGCTTGCTCCTAAATCATAGATTTGTAAGTCATTGGAGCAGGTTCCCCATAGAAATCAAACAAAGAAAAACAACAATGACAAAAAATCCTATAACTAACAACTAATGAAATATTTTAGGATGCACATTGTATATTCATTCTGGCTTTTAATTTTTATGAATTCTGTAGAAACATAAGGGGATAATCTTGTTCCGCAGGGGAAAGAAACCTAGACAGGTTTTGAATGGCAAAATAGGTCAAATATGACAGTATTTTTTTTTTTTTTTTTTTGTTGAACTATCTCTTTAAATGGAGGAAAATTTGGAAAATTACACTCAGCTAACACATTTTCCCCCTCTCGTGTCTGGTGGGATGCTAAAAGGGAAAAGGTGATACGGAGAGAACAGATTAGTAAGTGAATCCAGAATAGGTTTGACTCCAGCTCTCTGGCAACTCTCGAACTTGAGTTCATTTGTTACTTGAACACACACTTCTTCGCTGACCTCCAGTTAGCCTCAATTTCCTGGTAACTGGCAGCACCAACAAGCAGAGGGCTCAAAAACACTCCACTTTAGAAAAACAGCCTGAGGAAGTTTTTAAAAAAACCTCTGTGCTTAAAAATCCAATCTCTGCTGAATTCCAGTTGATTACGAATACAGTTAATTACCATTAAAAAATATTCTATTTTACAGTATCTGTGATGTCACCCAAAAATTTAAATTCTGTTATAAGTTATAACCCTCTTGTCGTAACAAAACTGTATGACTAACTTTTTTTTCTGCGGAACATGAAATATGGTATTTTTAAAATTGTTTTAATCCATACAGTTAAGGTCAGTGGGGTCCAAAACAACATTGTATGGACAAAAAACTCACAACTGACTACTTCTTACTGATTTTGTGAATGCCACCAAAACTGTTACACTGCATCTGTAGAAAAACATACTGGTAGTTTTCTGCCGGGACATTATCCTTTAAGTTTAGGAACATTTCCTTTAACCCTAAAACATAACACAATGCAATGCATTATTCAAAATATGGGTAAAGCACGGGTGAAAAATCAATACATAAAATTCCCTCACAATAATGGAGTACATTGTGCCTTATTTTTACTGACATTTCTTAGAGTGTATCTTACACAGAAATCTGGGGAAAAGTCCATAATGCCGTGCAACAAGACATGCAACTTTACTTAATGTATTTGTTGCATTTTTATGTGTACAAGATAAATTTTTTATTAAGATTGTGTGAGAAAATTCAGATTCAGATACACCACAGTTCAGTCACAGTTGGTGTCTCTTATGCCCAATAAGGCATTTATTTTGATCAAAATTGAAAAAAAGACCATTTAAAATAACTGTTTTCTATTTTAATATATTTTCAAATGTAATTTATTCCTGTGATGTCAAAGCTGAATTTTCATTACTCCAGTCTTCAGTGTTACATGATCTTTCAGAAATCATTCTAATTATGCCGATTTGGTGCTCAAGAAACATTTCATAGTATTATCAATGTTGAAAACAGTTGCCATTTTTGTGGAATCCATGATACATTTTTCAGGATTCCTTAATATATCGAAAATTCAAAAGAACAATTGTAACAGATTGATTTAATGCATCCTTGCTGAATAAAAGTATTAATTTCTTAAAAAAAAAAAAAAAAAAAAAAAACTGACCCCAAACCGTTGAATACTATAGTGTAGTGTACCTGACCATTATTGGATTATACTGTCTTTAAATGGCATACATTTCAAGAAAAGACAAAGAAATGAGCAAGTAACTAACATTGTTAAACGACTGAGCAGAGATGTTCCTGCTGCTGGAATAATTGTCTTTCTCTCCTCCACCTTCATTCAATCCAGCACTCTGTAGTCAGCCGACATCTTCTCTCAGTTCCTCCATTCTCCCAAAAACAACAAAGACAGGCTGGTGTCATACGAGCGGAGGCACGAGCACAACCGACTACAATTAACCTAACAGAGAGAGAGAGAGCACATAAATGAGAATTTGAGACAGACTGTAAAGAGAGAGAGAACGCAAAGAAACCAAATAGAGTGAAAGGTCCAAGAATAAAAGAGTAAAGGAGATAAGAAGTGTAACAGGGTTGACGAGAGCGAGAGAGTGAGAAGGGGGATTAGAGGAAGTCTGAAGATATGACACCAAGGAGGAACAGAGGATGATGAGCAGTGAGGAAGATGCTGAGCTGCAAGACAAAAAAGCAGAGAGGAGCGATAACGCTGCCGTGCATGTAGAGAGAGAGAGAGACGGAGCTCTCTGAAGGATTGGGAAAAGGAAAGCTAAGACTAAAGCTCAAAGTTAAATCTAAAATATGAAACACAAGGAAGACTTTAAAGTGAATATTTTTTCAATTTTTTACAAATATGACAAACACAGTCTTTTATGTCAAGATAACATGGTGATTGTATTGAGGGGCTAGGCTTAACAAAATGCTGTATTTTTTTTAGGTTGAGATCTTGCGTTTGTGCTGACACATCAAATTCCTTTCGTTATGAATATGTGTCACCAAAAAGGTGTCTTTTGAGATTTCTTTGATTTTTGTTTTTGTGGTGGAACTCAATGGCAACTAGTTGAGTTTAAGAATAATTGATGAATTGAATTAATGCTTATGGGTAGGCTCAGATAATCTTTTGATTTAAAAAAATAAATAAATAAACCAAAAAAAAAAAAAATATATATATATATATTCAATTTTCTGTGCTAATTTTGGGGGATGATTTGGAATTTATTTAAGGGGTTGTGTGACATTCAGAATTTGAGATTATTTTTTTTTTTAGATTTAAGAAATTTAAATGGGGAAAAAATCCAATCATAAAGTTTAAATAATATATTCATCAGTTATTAAACTACTTTATATCTAAATAATGTTATGTATGATAATGTGTAATTCAGACTGGAAAATTAAATATTATTTTTTTTAAACTATGTTGCATATTAAATATTTATCATTTATTTAATTTATTATGTCTAAATATTAAATATTTTACTTTTTATTAAATAGAATTTAATTATATCTAATAAATTAACTATTGCTTTTACAAAACCATGTTTAAAGAAAACTTTAATTTACCCCACATTTTACGGTCATGGTTATATTTTTAAGTTCATCTATAAATTGACATTTTGACTTAGCTTAGAGACATCGGATGGGGAGATGTTTTTGATATCAGGGAATAAATAGACATAAAATTAGTTGACTCTTGAATTTTCAGAACTCTGTCTAAGAGTGTTACAATTTTATTGGCTAAAAACAATCAAGTTCGTCAAAATGTTTAAAAATCGTACTGGCAGGTGATGTGTAGCATGTTATGAATGACAGTTATTCTGTGAAAATCTGCTGTTTTCCACTGAGTCCTTGTGGGTAAAAAAGTGAAGAAAAACCTGCAGAAACTTTTGTTGACCATAGCTTTAAGCTAGTCTCAAAGTCTAGTTTCACTGTCAGTACTCCCTCCAGAATCCAAGCGCTGTTTGCGGTGGAGCCGAACAGCAGGACTCTCAGTGGAACCTCACTCAAACGCTCCCGACTGCCACTACAAATGACTTCTGGGAATCCTCCAGCGGGAGCTGTCTAAAGTGATCTGCTCAGGCTGAAGCGCCACTAACGTGGGCGCACGTGAACTCGAGTGTGGAATTGTAATAATGCCATGCGTACAGCTCCAGACCGACAGTAGCGAGACATTCGCAAGAAATAATGAGAAACATGTTCACGGAAGTATGCGCCCGTGTTTATGCTCACACACGCAAATACTCTGGGCCTTCAGCAGTGCCAGACAGAGATTTATGAGCTTTATATATCCATTGCAATGCTTTCCATAATAAAATGTAGTTTTACAAAGAGAACAGCTGCATGTAGTCACCTTGCTGGGAGTTTCTGTCTGTGTTTCTGTCGTTTTCTTTTGGGATGGTGGGATGGTGACTAATAGAGACTTTATTTTGCATTTGGGTTTGTAGTCCAACATTAATTAATTTTTCATCTGTTGGCAATTTATGTGATAATGGCATATTGAACACCATTTACCTTTAGTTCACCCAAAAATAAAAATTCTTTCATTTTCTTACCCTCAAGTTGTTCCAAATCTGTATGAATTTCTTTCACAAAAACACAGAAGAAGATATTTTACAGAATGTTTGTAACCAAACAGTTAATGGTAGCCATTGACTTTCATAGTACGGAAAAAAATAAGATGGAAGTCAATGGCTACCGTCAGCTGTTTGGTTGCCAACATTTGTCAAAATATCTTTTGTCTTTAGCTAAAGGAAGAAACTTTTGCAGGTTTGGAACAAGTGGAGGATGAGTGAATAATGACAGAATTTTCATTTTTGGGTGAACTGTCCCTTTAAACTCAAGCAGCCAGCGCTATTATATTTTTATATGCATGAAATGACATATTGACATTGAGATATTGACCTTTTATTAATAAAAAAAAAAAAAAATGAATTTCATTAAAATATTTTAGCAACAATTAAAATAGCGTATTAAATATTATTTATAATTGATAACATTTCAACAATTTTTATTATATGTATTATATTTTAAGATGATAAAATCCTAAGATTTGATTACAGGAATAATCAGCCAGTAACAGTGATATTGAGGCATGTAATTTATATGTAAACTTTTATATGTAATTTCACCTCGGTTTTGCTGTTACGTTCCTCATTAATTTTTACGTAAATGTTTATGTTCCTCATTCCTCATAATTTTTTTTTTTTTGAATCTCAGAATGTAATAAGCTATTGGTAATAAAGACTTTGCATCACTATTGAAAAGTGTGAGTGCTTTACACTTTAAATCAAAATTTTAAATATTTATTTGGGTTTGTTTTTGTATTGTTTATTTTCTCATCCATCTTTATTTAAGGAGGCACTGCCTACTTTGGCTCCTCTGAGAAAACGCCCCTGCACCTTATTTACTTAAAGAGGAGAAGTACAAAATCTGAATAAAGTTTTTTATTTTATTTTATAATTATTTTTTTAATACAAATTTTTCATCTCATCTCATTTCATTCCATCAGGAAAAAAGTTTATATGTATAACTAGCTTGGTTGTTCATAGCCTCTAGGCGAGTTTCATAATAGCTGCATCATTTTCATGTCACTTGCTTGCTAATTTGCAGGTGCCCTCTGGAAGCAAGAGTGTTGTTGTCGCGTTTCGCAGGACATTACTTCAACTTCCCTTGTATAACAGAGATGACCCAGTCAATCATGTCTAGTCCACTCTCTCCCTTTCTCCCCCTCCATCTGGATGGACATTGAAGTGATCTGGCAGGGTTTACCCTTGGACTAGTTGGGGTCATCATGTTTGGGCATGCACACTCCCTGCTAGACATGGCTCAGAGACAAACAGTGCTGGATTTAGCTTTATACCAGCAGTTCTTTCCCCGATGTGCTCCCACACACCCCTCAAGAGAGGATGAAGCCTCAGTGGCCCCTGTCCAAATCCAGGGTCATTTTCCCTTGACCTGAAAGCATTCTCAAGCCTCATTAGAGCATCTCTCGGGGCCTCTTTGGGACAGTTGTCTGCCACACTTGTGGCCCATAGAGTGACCGGAGGACAAGATTTGAGAGATGACCTCTGACCAGACACGTGCCTCTATGGGGTGACATGATGCAATGTAGTGTCAAGGTGATCACCTCTCCCAAATTAGTGTCTAAATCAGTATTTTTGACTTAATTTTCAGGAAAAATATCTGCATGCCATCAAAAGATATAAAATACTTCAAAAGCAAAATAGGAGATAAATAAATTGGAGATATACAGTATAAAAGTTTATCAGCATATACCACAAGAATATTTTCTGAAAGATCATGTGACACTAAAGACTGGATAAATGACTGCTAAAAAACAGCTTCGCCAACAAAATAATACATTTCATTTTAAAATATATTAAAATAGAAATAAGCTTTTAAATTCTAATAATATTTGACAATATTACTGTTTTAACGTATTAATCAAATAAATCCAGCATAAGGGAAATGAGCATGAGACTCTTTACAAAAACATTAAGTAATCATAATTATTCCACACTTTTTACCTTTTGTTTCTCATAATTGCCTTTTTTGAGTGATTGTGACTTTATATCTCACGGTGTGACTTTTTTTATTGTATACTTGTATAGGCAAGGCAAGTTTGTGTACTGTAGCACATTTCATACACAGTGGTAATTAAAAGTGCTTTAAAAATAGTAATCTTAAAATGTTTCATAAGAAATAATAATAAAAATACAATATAAGTAAGTACAATTGAAGAAAATAATACATTTGTTATATAATGTAATATAAACATTTCTCATTTGTGTTTCAAATATTCCAGATAACATGATATATTTTTTGAAAGCAAGTCTTAAAGGGGTCATATGACGATGCTAAAAATAACATTATTTTGTGTATTTGGTGTAATGCAACGTTTACGTGATTTAAGGTTAAAAAAACACATTATTTTCCACATACCGTACATTATTGTTGCTCCTCTCTGCCCCGCCTTTCTGAAACTCGATTTTTACAAAATTTTTACGTTATGAAAAGCGAGGTGTGCTCTGATTGGCCAGCTGTCCAGTGCGCTGTGATTGGCCGAATATCTCAAGCGTGTGATGGAAATATTACGCCTCTTACCATATTTGGAAACACGCAGTGTCTCCACGACATGCCGGCAGTGTCGGCAACAATACTACAGCGAGAATAAACATTACGCCGCCTTTCTTTGCGTAAACATTTGGGCTATATTATGCAAATTGTTCAACACAGTGCCGTAGATATGTGGGGGCGTGTTTAAAATTTTATTAAGAATATCTCTTTGGGTTGAGATCTTATACATGCACAAACAGCTTGTAACACTCCAAAGACAAAGGAAAACTTGAAATCTTATCATATGACCCCTTTAATGTTTAATGTAGTTTTGCTTCTCAGTAAATTTAAGGCTTTGGATATTTTTACGAAAAAAACAAGACTGAAATGCTGATTAAGAAAATGATTTTTGCAGCGTAAGCCCTGATATCCCATCCTCAGCTAATACAATAAAACATGCTGATCGTGTAGCGGTAATTGAATTAGCCGTAGATCAACAGAGACAGATATGGGAACATATTCCTCATTACACTGCATTGCCGGTTTCAGCTGCCCCAGCCTATTTTTGACTTTAGAGGTGTTACAGAGTGGCTTCGTTATCTCTGGTGACGATTAGACTCAAAGATAACCAGGATTTATTGGCCCAATAAGGATAACAATTCATTACTAGACGAGAGCTGTGGTAATCCTATTTCCACAGGCCGTAATTGGGTCTCAACACCCCCCTTTTCCCGCCACCGACGCCGTCGCCACCCAAACCAGCAGCCATCGGCACTACCTTGAGAAGTGGGAGAGAAATCCTTCAAAATGAATTCCAGATGAAGCTTAAGGAAATCCCTACGTATCGAGCATTTGTGTGAAATGAAGTAAGGAAAAGACGGCGAGACTGGGACCTTGATGAGGATATACACACAAGCTCTTGTGTACTGCAGTGACACTGAGCTGCAGAGAGCAGTTTGCTTTCGTTTTAAGCGCGAGGCTTAACAGGCTCACCGGTTCAAAAACTTTTCCTTTAATGCTTCCGTTTGCCTGTTGCTATTCTCCTTTCTTCCTCACATAGGCGTATTCACACTTGCTGCTTTTTACTTTTGTGCTGTTGTACTCTGTACGTCAACCAACACTCAATCTCGCTGCAACCATCTGCACGTTTCAAAAAGAATGGCACTTAACGCTAGCTTGCATGGGCTGTTACATGATTACATGCATTTGAAAGCGAAGGCCACTTATTATTCACAGAGGGAGGACGGCGTACACACAGGCTGCAGACGTGAAGGCAATGTCCCGTTCCCTTCTTGTCGGGCCACGTAGACTGCAGTGAGCCAATGATGTGATGTGGTATTCCTGCTGACAACCAAACAAACGCTTTGTATTTAGAACGCAATCTCTTAATAAGCACATTCACGCAGTGGTTTTCAAACTGGGGTCTGGGGAAAAGATCAGAGAAAAATAATGTAAAAAAAAAATGAATTTTACACTGCTGTTTCATTCAGTTTTCTTGTTAGAAAACATAATATTAATCCTATTTTTTTTTTTAAATACAAAGAATATTTTATTATGTAGATTATTTTCTAGGCAATATTTTACACACACACACACACACACATATATATATATATATATAAAATATTAGTCTCACCAATGCTGTATTTATGTGATAAAAAATACAGTAAAACAGTAATATTGTGAAATATTATTAGATATTAAATTACTGTTTTCTATTTTAATATATTTTAATTTCAGTTTTAAGCAGCAGTTAGTACAGTCTTCAGTTTCACATGATCTCTTAGAAATTATGCAGACAAATTCCAACAAACAATTCTTATTATCATCAATGAACAGTTGTGCTGCTTTATGTTTATGGAAACTATAACACTTTATTTATTTGTTTTTTCCCCTAGGATTTATTGATTAATCAGAACATCCATTTGGCATAAATCCTGAATTATTTTATTATATTTAATTTAATTTAATTTAATTTAATTTATTATTATTGTTGTTGTTGTTGTTATTTTACTATTTTATAATATTATAAATGTATTTACTATCTCTTATGATAAATTTAATGTATATATATTTTTTTTCATCTCAATTTTCCTAATTATTACAATTCCATTGTTTCGCCTCAGCAATAATGAGTAGCAAAAAAGCTCTTAAAAAAAAAGCATATTTCACAAAAATAGTTCATATTTTCTGTAGGCTGCTAGCGTATGGTTAGCTGCTCCCCATCCAAAGCCTGCTGTCTTAGCAAGATTCATTTCGTGATAAGCTAATAAAACGTATCCTCAAAATGTGTTTAAAAAAAGGAAGCTTATGCTGTTAAAAGGCTACTTTGAAGAAAACATTCTTGGCACTTTGTAGCTTAAAGTGGGGCGTAGGAGGGGAAGAAACATTATGCTTGAGGGATTGAGGGAAATACTCGAAGTTGTTAGGAATGACTCTCCTCTTATATGCATGCTCTTCAATGACCCTATTACCATATCCATGCTGAAGAGCTATTGTCAATATATGACACAATCACGCTTTCACATATGGGGTTCAAATTAAACCGCTCCATCTCAAGCCTCTGGGAGCACTGAAGTCATCATCAGCCTGTTTGTGGCCTGACAAGTGAACTCTAGCTTCCATTAAATGTTCTCGTGACATTTTAAATGTCGACTGTGAGCTAAACCTTTTAGAGTAACAAATACCTTCATCATATTGTAATATGCTTGGTTTTCTATCTTTGTGCAAGTTCAGACATTTGATCTGCTGTAATTAGCAAGTATGAAAGCACTCGCTTTCTGTCATCGTAACAGAAACACTGAGCTGAAATCTTGGTTTCTTGAAAGAAGGACGCTTCAAATGGGAGAAACCTTCTAAAGATGAGACCTCTGTGTGTAAATGTGTTCTACATTTGCATCTCTAGATATCTGGCAGCGGATATCTCTGTTGGAGAGTGAATAACAAAAAGTTGTGATTAACTAACTACATTGCAGTATGACAGTAGTTCAGCTTTTTGGATGGTGAAATTATATTGGTTATTGTAGCCTTATTGTAGCTTATTGTATAAAAAACGTATGACTGTTCCATTTGAGTACCTGCACAGAAGTCACATATTATGCCACTATTTGTATAATGGAATGCTCAGTATAACTGCTGCTTGTCAATGTTTTTGAAAGTTTTATTAGTTGTATTTAGTGATAATGTATGTTTAAATTGAATGATTCCACTCTAATTAAGATGCTCTTTGCTTTGTGTCAGATAAATGCTAATCTGATTTTAAAAATTAAGTAAATTGTCAAGTTATTATATATTGCTGTCTTACAATGTTGCAGTGTTTTAAAGTGTGTTAAAATGCTTTTTTTTATACCAGTTTAATATGCAGAAACAAGTCATTTATTTGCCGATTTCCCAGAAAAAGTGTAAAAACTGTAGCTCTGCAGAGCTTTCAAAACATTTTAGAATCCTGACCAGCGCTGCATAGCAACACTGGCTCAGCCAATGGCGTGAGTTTGGGTCGGGGGTTATGTGTTTGACTGACCAATGGCAGATTGGGAGTGCTTTGGAAACCTGTTTGAAAACAATCTGAATTTTTTTTTGAAGTTTGTTTGGTGGCACAGAATCACACACAGTAGCTTCACTATAGTTGGCACCTTTTTGTTACTAGCTTTAATCACTGTAACTACTAAATTATGAGTAGCGTGTAGTGTGGAAAGCTGTCTGCTTATGTGAAAGACTAGGCAAACTGGAGTTTGGGTTAGAGCTTCACTCTCACACGTTGTCTGGTCTGTTCTGATCATGTTAGCTGGTTGACTGTAATGCAGAGTGAAGCTGCAGCAAATTTTCTGTCTCAGTGAGTAGTTTTCAAAAAACAGTGCGTTGATGAAGCCAAGCTGCCATGATTGATGCGCCAAATGTCTCTCATCCATTTTTAGTGAGATGGAGAGTGTGTGGTGGGGGGCAGGGGGAGATGAAAGAAAAGAGAGAGATTGAGGGAATAGTGAAGAAAGAGTTTATATCTGCCTGAGTTTGAGAACACATGTGGAGATAAACTCAGAAAATCTCTAAAGAATTTGGGTGACAAGATTTCAAATGAAGCCAGTTGACTTATTATTAAAAGAGATGTCAAAACTATATATATATATATATATATTTTTTTTTTTTAAAATATAGTCATTCAGACAACCCGCTGACTAATCTGTCTCAAAGATGAGACAGATTATAGGGTGACTTCTTTTAAGATTTTTTAATTAGTGTTTATGCCTTTCTTTTTTTTCGTCCAGACTAATGCACAATAATATTCTGTTTATCATAAGTGCACACTACAGTAATGTAATCTGTCGCTTTAAATGCTCAAGATTTTTAAAGTCAGGTGGTTTCTGATTGGCTGTCAAAACATTCTGAAAGTGATTTCAACTACATCGCTCCTCTGTTATCGTTATAGCTGTGGTGTTGACATGTCTATTCTTAAAGGGCTCATATAATGGTACATGCACTTTTACAAGTTGATTGTACTGAAATGTGTGTTAGCAGTGCCTGTACACAACCATCATAAAATGATAAAAATCCATCCAGTGTTTTTTTTTAAATCTCCTTATTTGTTTTACCCTGTCTCAAATCAAGCCGTTCGACCGTGTGGCGTCACACGGTCGGACGCCTCCCACGATGGTTGATTGACAGCAGTGTTTCAACACAGACCGCCCTTGCTCGTGAGCGAGCTGTCAATCATAGTCCGCGTCATTGTTGATATACGCTGGAGCTGTCTATGAGCAGAATGGCGTCTAAGCGATTGTGGTGTTCTGTTCTCGGTGCAATAATGAACACAGCAGTCATTTTGATGTTCCTAAGTCCGAACCGCTGAAGACACAGTGGCTGAGTTTCGCTTTTGAAGGAATATTCCCCACGAGCAACGTCAATGTTTTCATGTTTGCGAATCATTTTCACCAGACTGCTTTATAAATGAAGGTCAGTATAAAGCTGGTTTTGCTAAGAAGCTGCTCCTGAAAAAGAATCGGTACCAACTATTCGTGTTCCTGCTGAACCTCCAGAAGAAGTGAGTGTAACGTTTAATTAACCTTTATATTAATCTTTATATTAATCTTTGCAAATCGCTAGCACGCTTCACGATGTATGTGGCTAATGTTTACATTCAGGGTACATGCATGTTTTCTATTCTGACGTTCTCAGTATAATTAATAATCCCACGTTTATAATGAACAAAAGCGTTACGGTTGCACAGTATCCTCAGAGACTCCGCTGCCATTCTTCAAAATATACCCTCAACTGTTGTCAAGGCAACACTCCACGTGTGTTGTCAAAAACGCCCCACAGAACAGAGGGGCGGGGCGAGCAAAGCTCACTAGCATTTAAAAACACACGCACTAAAACGGTGTGCTGAACAGAGAGCTGTTTTTGACCAGGTAAAATGAGTGTTTTCTTACAATACTAATGAGAATTTTTAATTAAAGTATATTACAAACTTTCAATTTAGACCCTAAAGAATCATATTAGCTTGTACAGAAATGGCATTATATGACCCCTTTAATTATGCCATGGTCTGTCTGAATGCTCGATTCTGATTGGCTGGCAGGTGTTGATTAAATACGCTGCACGCCGGGTGGTTCTTAAAATAATTATTTTATACTTAAAATAAGTGATTAAAAAATAATTGTTCTAAGACAAAATAAGCTTATTTTCTGAAAACGTGTCTGCATATTTTATGCAGTATTGCTTCTTGGGTAAACTGATCTTGTTTCAAGGATTTTTAGGTATTTCATCTGAAGAATTAGGCTCATAGTCATTAGGAATAAGATTTTATTTTATTTTTTTCGCGGTGTGTATAATTAAGCTGGGTTAACATGACCTCGACCAGACATGTTTCTCAGGGGGCATTCACATAAGACGCCATCTTGCATTCAAGATGAGGAACAGAATGCAAGGATCTGGATCTTGTGTTCAATAAGCTGTATTTTAGCATGACACAACCTCTTAAATACCTAACACTCATTGTGGGATTATGAAGAGCTGCTATAAATGTTCCAGAGACGTCCATGTATGGCTGTAGCGGTGGTTCATTAAAAAGAAATACAACTTTCCAAAGAGTTTCGCAATGCAAGCTATCTTACAGCTAAATCATACTAATGCGAATTGCTAATTAGAGCATTGCTACTAAAACTATTGAAATACAAGGAGATATACCAAAATCTAAACTAATCAACTTTCAGTTGTAGTTAGTTGCTGATTGACAACCCTACATAACAGCATTACAAGACCTGGAATTCAGCATTTCTTTGGCAGCGTAAGTAATTTTCCCTTTTGTCTCGTTTTCTTTGGAGAGCAGACTGGTAGTCAGGTATGTGTCAAGGTCTCAGACACAAAACTGCAACAACACCCTGCCCTTGAAATGAGCCATTTAACCACGGCTATGGAAAGAAAACATTTCGCTGTTTTGACTAGATGGTACGTTAGCAGTGTGAACGACAGAAGTGCGAAGCTTAGGTGCTTTTTGCTCCATTGTTTTTGTTTGTATAAACTGAGGTCTCTTGGTTCTTGTTTCAGCAGAGGTTGAATCTAGTTAAAACATCTAGTGACACAGACAAATCCCATCATGCACTTGTATTTGAAAGTGACGGAACGCATGTCGCCGGAGCGCGGTTGTTTATGGTAATGTTGGCGCATTATAGGTGCTGTGAGACTCAGTAACAGCACACTGAATTGTGGGATTTCGGTGACCCAATTATTTTGTTGCGCTGTGGGCGCCGAAGTAACTCAATATTATATGCTCAAGCAAACCAGGAGGAGAAAAAAAAAAATCTATAAATCACATTCCAGTGCATTTTGCATAAACCCACACTTTTCTAATAGAATATGTATGAGAGTCTAGCTCCATTGGAAAATGAAACCTGCATCTAATCGTCTGCCCAAGTTATTTCCTGCTTCAATATTAGCCAGCTTCTTATCTAGTCCAAGGCCTGGCGTGAGAGGATATGCTCCGCTTTCCCTCACTCTTTTTCTTTTCCTTCGCCCCCTCTTTCTTTCTCCTTTTTTTCCTGTATTTCTCTCACTCACTCTCTCCCTTGATCTCTCTCCTTCTGTCTTTCCTCCATCTCATTCTCTCTTTCCGTCCTCCATCTGGCTCTTTACCATCTTCTGTGGCAGATCTGAGAGGGAACAGAAAAGCCTGAGCTCCTGAAAGCCTCCTGTGAAGCACAATCTGCCCAGTTCCTGCTATAAAGTGACCAGTTTAGACCATCATGAATTTCCAGACTGGTCTAGACAGTTTTGTGTTGGTTAGGAGTGTTTGATGCTTGTCTAGATGCTGGAACAGCATGACATTTTTTGTGAAGCTGGCTGACAAAGAACAGCTTGCTGGTTAAGCTATATTAGTAAAAAAATCCTATAGGGGTAAGAAAAATTATTCGGTATGTATTTTCTGAAATGTATTTTCCACAACATTACTTTATCAAATAAATTCAGTCTTAAGTTTGTAAACATAACAGACTTCTTTTGAAGGGTAGTCTATAGTATATTGACCAGCAATGCTAATATACCTTCAATATGTCACAGAGAATCCTAAATAATCTCTCCGTCTTTTTTAACAGGCTTGGATGAAATGCTATATGTTTGCATTCACATATTATGAGAAAAAGGCCACACTAAAACAAATTAAATTTTATTGATTATTTCAAAGCTTGCACACAGGAAGCAAAATGGCGTCGGAGTAAAGCGGTTCAGAGGTGATGTTCTGTTGATTTATCGTCCCTTCATAATGATAAGTGAAGGTGCTTGTGTATGGTTTTGCTGACAGCGGTGGATTACTTATGGAGTGAACACTGCTGTAGTTTTTTCCCCCAGAAGCCCTCTTTCTGGGAGGCTGTATATCACGGCTTAAGCCATTGTCCAGATTCTCTTAAACCTCACCTAAATCCCAGTGTCCCCTCTTTGCTTTTAGAAAAGGCATTTAATTTCATTTAAATGCATGTTTCAGTTCCATCTGACATTTATGGTTTTTGGAATCAAAGGCAAACGGAACATCATTTGACCATTTACCTTACATTATAGGTCATTTAATATTTTACTATGTGTAGTAAGGTCATCGTAGTTTTAAATGAAAGCTTATGGTGGATGATTACGTGTGTAATCATCTTGTGTAGAACTTTTTTTATAATGCAGCATCTTAAAGTAGACCTGCATCTCTAGCGTTTACAACAATGCCTGTTTTGTTCGGCTAACTTTGATCTCATTCTTTCAGCGATGATGGAGAGTTTACTGTTGGTGTTTCATGCTTTGTGTTGCAGTGTTTTGCCATTTGACACCCTAACAGAGGGAGATGCTTTTCATAGAGAGCTTTGTGTAGCCCACTATGTCCAGACTTCCCTAATTAATTCCCAAGAGGCTTCCATGGTCTCCGGCAGTAGTGGTGAGCAGCATCGTACAAGAATAGAGAAAGAGAAAGAAAGAGAGAGAGTGTGTTCCCTCAGTTTCATTTAATTACTTTTATAAGTGTGTTTAAGCAATGGGGAAGTGCCAGCCCGAACCTGTGTGTATTAAGGTGACAGTTTATCCAAAAGTTTAAATAATGTTGTCATTTACTCACTGTCATGTTGGTGCAAACCTGTATGACTTTCTTAATTCCTGTGGAAATTTTCACAGGAGAAAGTAAGTCATATGACATGAGGCCGAGCAAATGATAACATGATATTTATTTTTTGGTTAAGTATTCCTTTTAGATGCAGAGCTAGGCTGATTTTTAGTTTGATCTCTTGACAGATCTGTAGCTCAGAAAGACCCACAAATATTTTGCAGTCCGTAGAGTGCATAAGGAAACATCAGTTGAAACACATGCAAAGCATCAAAGGCAGAGCAAAAAAAAAAAAAAAAAATTCTTAATCAGTGTTTTTGTCTTATTTCAACATCCTCGAAACAACATAAATTTACCCGAAAAGCTAAGTTGTGAAAACGTAAGACTTGTTTTCAGAGAATTTATCTTGAGGTATATTTCTTACCCCTTTGGCATTGTTTTTCCTTGTGTTAAGCATAAACCTCGATAAATTTAAATTTATTCAGATTTATGTATAAAACAAGCAAAAATCTGTTTGCCAATGGGATAAGAAAAAGAAATTTACTCAAGATGCATTCTCTAAAAACAAGTCTTTCATCTTCACACAGTTTTGCTTCTAGAATACATTGATCTTGCTGGCTGATATTTTTTTAAATAGAAAATAAATACAAAAATACTATATTTTTCACTTTAAAGGCCAATTCATACCAAGTATGTTGACTATAATGTTAACTAAGTATAAAGTTTTAATAATCTTTCAAATCTTTCAACTGTAACAGTAATGACACAGGAACAATATCGCTGAAATAACTATCAGAATGGGTTTTTTTTTCAGCTGATAAATGATAAAATCATTAGAATCCGCTTGTCTTGACAACTGCACCATGCGCTTATAATAAACTGAAGTGTGCATTGATGTGGATGCTAATATACTGTAGTAATATATGTAGTTATCTTTATAGTTACCGTTCTTGGTAATATTTGGAATAACATGCACCTGTATTTGTATTTAGGAAGCATACAGCATTAATTTTGATGCCATGTTGACTTCTAAGCACACTTCTGATCACATATATTTCCTTTTAACATACGTGAGTGATTAAATTGATTTAGCGAGGTCAAATAAACAACGTGACACGTTTCTTTTGTTCCGCATCCTATATTTTATGAGTCGTGGTCTCAACCCGTTTGTCTGGTCTCCAGCCTGGGCTCAAGGCTGAGAGCGAGCAGCCTGTCAGAATGATGAGTGTGTCTAATTGAGACGGAGCACTGCTGGCTGAGCCGAGGGATTGACAGTTAATCACAGCCACGTTAAACTCTTCAGCACACCAAGAACGCCGCCTCCTGCGCCGGCTCGTCTCTCTCCCACTCACCTCCACACCCCACGATCCGTGGCCCGCCGCTATCTGCGCAAGATTTATGTCATCTTCGCGACAGCTCGTTCCTGGCATCCATCCATCAGGGTATAAAAGCCCCTCCGGTGGCGTTTTGGATACCAGCCCGCACGCTCAAACTACGTCAGTGCCAGAAACAGACACGCCGGCTTTGCATCTCGCGTACACACCCACACTTTAAAAGCCTTCAATTGCTCCTTTGGTTCGCCATTATCAAATGTGCCAAAAATAGAAAATAAATCACTGCGTACAACGGTTCAGTTTCTGCAGGACACTTTTAAACCCCTAAAATGCCACCTACCTTATGCTGGAATGCTTTTCTGAGTCTTGGAAGGATTATTATTGTGGGTGAATGACAGCTCTATGGTTGAAGAGATCTGGTTTTAATTGCTGACTGAAAACTAGGGAGACAGAAACAGCGAGCGCGCTAAAACTACTTTTAAATGATGTGTGCCTGCACCCTTTGTCATTTTATTTTCTCTCTCAGAGGCATAAGTGAGAGAGGAAACAGCAGCCGGCTGTGTTAAAGGCTGCTTCTTGTTTGAATGCCTTATTACGCTGATTTATCACTATCGATTTTAATTCTGCCAATAGTTGCCTCAAGCTACATAATTAAAATACTGCATTGCTGAGTCTCCGCGGAGTCCCTCAAGACTGCAGATAACTTGTAAATTTGTGTTTTTTCCTTCAATAAATAATGCCTAGTGTGCATTCACAGGCCTGAAAGGGCAAAAAAGGGCTGGCCACTGTAACAGAACCTTGGGTTAGTTTGCTGGTGCTTGGCGCAGTGAAACATGTCCCATGACTTTAGGACCCGGAGCTTATATTTAGCAGCTGGAGTGTCAGCGGTGCTGTTGTTGTCAGCCCAGTTTTCGACCATCCTTTTGCTTCTGGGCCCCAAGGGCTGTGTGAAAGGTGCACTTGGGAGACCACTATCGGAGCATGGATGTGAGAGGGTCAGCAAAAAATAAAAAAAGTTCCCATCCAGTTACATTTAGTTCTGATACACTCCCTGCAGTGCTGTTGCCCTCATGGGTCCAAATGAACGGCTGCCCCAAATAGGGAAAATGAAGCTGGGGAGTTTGCAAATGGTAACAAAGCTGCACCGCTTTTCGAATCTCACCCTCGCTTGCTACAGTGCTACAGCAGCAAATCGAGACTATCTGAGCTGCCATTTAAAGGTGAAGCTTGTTGTTTCTGCACCAAGTAGAATTGCAAAAACATGACTGGTTTAATCAATCATGGCATCTCCATCTCCATCACTTGGCTGAAGCCGATATTTGAATTTAAAAACCATAACGGTTCCAGCCTTTCCAACATTTCTGTATGTGCGCTGAGTGAAGAGCATCAAATGTTTCTATTTGCTTGTGTTTCTTTGTTATTTTATTACTTTCGTTTAATCCATTTAATGCAATATTTACATAATTGAACAATATTTGAAGGCTACATGCCAATGTTTTAATGTATTATTATAATATAATAACCAGTTTTATTTAATAAAAAGTTCTGTCATGAAACTCTAGATGGCACAGGCCAATAGGTTCCAACTCAATCTGATATAATTACATCATCATTCAAATGGTGCAGCTGATTGGTTTCTTTTTTCATCAGCAGCCAATGAGCTTGCTGCTCAACATTTAAATACTTGGCTAGTGCTTGCTGTAGCAGTTGCAATGTGCTTCAGAAACCCTCCACCTTTTTATTTTCAAATAGTTAACCTATTTTATTTTAATATTTTTCTTATGGTACTGAAATTGGTACAGAGAACCATGGAATTGTACTGGTATTGGTATTGACTGAAGCAAAAACTGGCAAAGCAATTTCATTGCATATTAAATTGGTATATAAAAAGATATTTGAAAAAGAAAACATTCTGTTGCTCTGTATGATTTTTCGTTCAGCTTTCTGCTTCTTTCATTAGATCTGATAACGGAGGTCATTTGGTAATTGAATACAGGGGCTGGGGATGTACAAAAACACTTATGTCCCTCAGACAGGGTGTGGACTGTGGGTCGTACACAACAGCCTTGCATCTGTCCCCCTCCCCTCAAACGCAGGCTGGCTGGAGGACGTTTCGAAAGGTCACCGCGTATAGACCGTTTCGGCAAAGCATGTTTTTCCCCAGCGCCTTTGGCGACAGCTACCATAGAGGCAGAGGCTCCTGATACGGGCTTATCTCCTCCCAGCTCCAGAGGGCACTGGCTACACTCGGTCCAGCCACGCTTCAGCTGTTATTTACTCCTTATCGTGGATGTTATTTTGTTTTGTCTTCCCTCACTCTGTTTCTTTCTCCTCTAGCCTTTCGGAGAAGTTTCCCTCTCTTTCTCCGCCTCACCTGGAGCTCTGTATGTGTTTTCTCGTCCCCTGAGAGGCAGGGGGTAATTGCGGCCCACCCCTCTCATTGCCAGTTAAAGAGCTGGAGCTCTGCCAGCGGCTCCACCTGTGAAGCAGCGTGTTGTTTGGTTAAGGAGGTTTTGTTTGTCTCGAGAGGAACCGAGGGGCTAAATTGGGAATATACGGATTTCAGTGCACTCCGTTTGAGGTGATACTTTTCAAGTCAAGTCTTTCTGTCATTCTGTCATTGCTTGTTCTCAAGCAGGAAATTCATTTTTAATATTCTTCTGCTAACAGTTTAATAAAGGAAAACAGTGCCAAACACATTTCAAATTTGCTCCAAGATGTTTGCCTGGTTATATAATAAGACAAACTGCAATTAATTCATTTTCAATCATTTACAATAGGATAACAGTTAGATAAACTGAGAATTTTTGACAGAAGAAAAAGTTATCCACAAAATAAAGTCCACAACAGAAATTTTTTTTAACTTTATTTAGACAGTATGATTGAATTCTTAAATGGATATTTAAACCATGTAGTGCCTGTCCTTCAAAGTCATCAAATCCAGTTTTTGCATACTTTTATTTGTTGTTTATATAAGTATTAATACCGAGCATTGTTTTATCCGTCCATCCGTAATAATAGTGTATCTAATATAATTATACAATTTGACTAATTATTTTAGCTTTATTTGACCAGGAAAGTCACTTAAGAAAAATATCCTATTTACAAGGATACTGCCATTTGTTTATTTGTTTGTTTGATTGTTTGTTTGATAGTTAGTTAGCTTATTGAAATTAGAAAAAGTAATTATTTTAGCTTTATTTGACCAGGCAAGTCACTTAAGAACAAGATCCTTATTTACAAGGATACTGCCATTCATTCGTTCATTCGTTCATTCATTTGTCTGTCTGTCTATTTATTTATTTATTTATTTATTTAAATAGTCACAGTAAATTATTATTTTAGCTTTATTTGACCAGACAATTAATCAGTCAATCAATAAGTAAATACATAAATAATTAAATTAATATTTATTCACAAAAGTAGTTTATTATTTTAGCTTTATTTGACTTGGCAAGTCACTTAAGGATACAATTCTTATTTATGGATATTCTCCACTATTTATTTATTTATATATATATAATACTTATTAATTATAATGTTATTTATTTATTTAGATTGTTAGTGAGTATTATAGTTATCAAATATGATTTTAAAATGTAATTTTTGCTGCGTCTCGAACGCGCAACACATTGAAAAAGCTGCGAGGCGCAATGGTCAAAGATGTCTAATATAGCGCCATATTTACAAAGAAAAGCTATTTAAAAAGCAGCAGAGCTTTGTAAACAGCTCAAAATTATTTACGTCATCTCCATAAGAACTATATGATTGCCAGAACAAATTTACCGGTAGTTTTGAAAAGGATTTTAATTTACCAGTAAAGGCTGTATGTGTGAAAGGGGCTAAACTCTTCCTCTGCATATGCGTTGAGTTTACGTTTATCTGGGAAAACTGTGCGTTATCTCACTACATTTGTAACGTAAATCATTTATAAACCTTATAAATATTTCTAATTATGCGATCGATTGTACATTGCGATTTCAAAATAAAAGTTTTTGACTTTGCATGTGGCCAAACATTAAAATTAAATGGATTTAAATGGCACCTTCTGCAGGTATTTTTTATAATATAGGCATATTACATGTATTTTAACAGTGAAACCATGTAATTAACAATAAAACCATGTAATTACTTGGTTTTGATAGTTTTATTTGAGCCAGTTATTATTGCCTCACATTAGTTTATATATAAATATAGTCATATTAAAGTCTTTTTTCAGCTCGTAATTTTCCAAGTATATGATACAGCTTTCTTTCTTCAGGTCAATCATATATTCATGAAAAAAAAATCAGTTTGAATAAGGAAAGCAGTAACTTTGCCATAGTATCCTTTCAAATGTTAAAGTTGCCACAGTCATTGCGTACTTTGCGTATGCAGCACTTTATTTGTACCATTTTGTTTTATGAGTTTATTTATCAGGTAGTTTCAAGGAAAATCATTTTCAAATGTTTTTTATTTGTTTGTTTGTTCGCCAAATAACCCTGTGTATTTGTCCACCCCCGCAACCCCCCAGCTTTCGGGAAAAAGAATCCTACAGGCTCAGGACTTTTTTTTTGCTTTAACCCCTGCAATTAGTTAAATGCCTTTCCAGCAATAAAGATGTTTAATGGCATTAAACAAATTTCATTAATCTCATTAGCAGTGTGTTAATGTTGGCAGCTACAGCCTACCCATCTCTACCCACCCGCTAAACTAGTTAGTGGAGGGATCTCAGAAGAATTGTTGCAGGAATGAAGTAAACGGCTTACATAGCAGCTCACTTATGTTTTGGGAGTTGAATGAACAAACGCCCCCAAAATCTTCATCCAAAATAAATACAAAAGGAACAGGAAGAGACAAGACAAGCTGACAGAAACAAGACAAAGTATCAAGAAATGTAATTAACAAACTGGAGCACAGGACATGTGTGTAGACATCAAGTGATCTAAAGAATTGAGCAAAGAGAGAGAGAGACAGAGTGATGGGAAGTGTGAGTAGAGATGAGGTCACACTTTTGGTGATGTGTCACACCCAGGAGTAAAAATCCTGTCATGGGCGATACGCTGACTTTCACGGTAGAGAAAGAAAATTGATTTTTGCAACTGAGAAGGTTTCACACCGTTAACAGCAGCTTTTAGGTCTTTCTTTATTACTACACATGCTGTGTGTGTGTTCCTGCCTTACACACTCGAGGCAGTTGTAATGTGAAACACATACCCTGCTTTTGAAATAGATAGCATTTGATAATATTAATAAAAGCATTTAGAATTGGCTTCTGTGTAACCGGCTGCATTTTTCCTTGAAATAGCCAAAAACAGCCTTAGGTCACAGATTTATTTTTACATGTTTTTACAAGTCCATGAGAGCAGGTTTGAGGTTTGTTGTGAAGATGGAGTTTGTTACAAATTGTGTGTGACATGAATCGTCTGGAATTGTATCGCTAGTGATTAATGAATTTCATATTTGGTCTATTGGGGTCATTCCAAGAAATGGCTTTCTCATATTTTCATGCTCAGTGTACCACTACATTAAAAGGACCTGTGGTAATTGCATTTCGATACGAAAACTTAGCCGATTAATGAATGCTAATGAAATGTTTCCCCATTGAACTAATGAGACATTTAATTTGATGACAGAAAGGCATCATTTAATGAAATTTATGATGGAACATATTAGTGGGGTTACTTGCATTGTGATCGCTAATCAATTTTGATGCACATGATGTCAAATCAGTTTGCAATGTATAAACAGCGTTTTGCATAGACTGTTTTTAAAAGCTGAAATTGATATTTTTGGGTAATATGCATTCTGCACATTTTAATTTGTATTTAAAATAAAATTTAAGTAAACTAAAAGTTTTAGTTTGAATGCTTTCTTTTTTTCTGTCAGTAGTTATGCTATAAAACTTTTATAAATATGTTAGAGACAGTAATTGTGAGGAATAGTCACCACTAGCTATACTTGTTGTTTTTTTAATGTGTTGTGTTTTTTAATGCACTGTTTGTCATTTCAAAAACCTGTTTGAAATGATGAAGGAATGTGATTACACAACAGGGTTTAAAATATTCATTTGAGATGAAATATTCATTTGCGTGTGTTAATTCCAGCACACATTCACGCACAGTAATTGTGTCTTTAGGGGGAAAGACATCAGTGAATGTCAGCTGCATGGAAATGACATGAGACATAATCATCGATTTTCTTTAGGAACAAAATATGGATGATGAAAGATTTCAGCGCTGTGATAGTTGCAGTTTTAATCTTTTTTCGCTTTTGTTCAAAAATACAGAAGAAAAAGGACAGGAAATGATTCAAAAGACAACACATCCATCACTTTAGAGAATATACCTTGATTAACTGGTTTATCTGTTTGTACACCTTGCAGCTTTCTGTCATAGGTCGAGGCAAGCGGTACGATGTCAGACAGCATAACCTGGCCTTCCTTTGCTGTCTGCGTTTAAAAAGCATTCCCACTTTTATGTGTGTGTGAAAAAAGAAGGCCAAGGCAAAATGCCTTAAATCTCAGCTGACCTTTTGAGAAAGGCTGAGAGACATGGGAAGAAATGAGCATCGAGGCTATAAGGACGGGAGGGGCCTTAAACAATTTTAGGAAGAGAGATGCGAGCATGACTGCTTCCAAAATTGAAGTGGGAAAGAGGACCTATTGATTCGACTATATTCAGCACTGCACCCCTTCACCTCTCTTTTTATTCTCAAACACGCCTTTGAAGCCTCTTGATGTCAGAGGCGAACAAAGCCCCACTGATGGGGTCAAATGGAGAAAAAAAAATGCTCTTAAAAGTTCTGAGAAACAGGAAAACAAAAAAATGGACTGTACCACTTTCTGTGAATATGCTGCACTTTGCTGTCCTGTGACTTTTAAAAGTCGTTAAATGCACAAACCCCACACTTATCTAACAATAAATTATCCTAGCATGACAAGTAGCTAGTTTTAAACACATTAAATGCGTGTATCTACCTAGTTTGTTCTCTACACACTAGTGTTGTCAAAAGACCCGGTACTTCGGTACCAAGTCGGTACTAAAAAAATGTACTCGGTGAACCCGGTTCTTGACGCGTACGGCCCTATGATTTCCGCGATGCAGAAAACGCGGACGGAATCTCGGAATCCAGTTATAAAAACGGAGTTTACAGTTTAGCACGGAATGTCACGGAATTTGTCAAAGTTTGGATGAATTAATCAAAAGTAGGTCATTACACTTAAATCAAATCGCGACATGGACTAGTATCTGTAAATATTAAGCCGCAAAAGTCGATTCAGATATGAATCCCGCATGTTCTGCGAGTCTCTGTGTGAATGAATGAATGGCAGAGATGCGCGTTTTTTTTTTTTTTTTTTAATACACACTGAAACGCGCCTGACGCTCGCGGTGAGAAACAACATCTACAGAACTGCTCGAAGAGTCACTTCACAAGCATTTTACTGTTTCATTTGAGTAAAACCAGCGTCATATCATATAGCTACACACAGAAATGTAAAGGTATTCACGGCAGCCCGTCAAAATAAAAGTTTATCTTAAAGACATTGTGCCAGAAATATATTACTATTGTTTAGTAGAATGTATGTGATACTATTACTACTGTTGAAAAAAATTATATTTATTTTTAAAGAAATAATCACACAATATTTCTTCCATATTTTAATTTTAATAGTAAATCCCCTTTATTTACCAAAAAATAAAAAATAAATTAAATTTCATTAATTAAAAGACAAGTTAAATTTGGGTGAAACTTTACTGTTTACTGTTTTTCATACTTTTATTACTTGCGGAAAAACTTGAAACACAATTTAAATAAGTATAAAGAATGGCATTGATTTTTGTACATTTTATTTTTGTTTGACTTTATTATTAAAAATAGTGTGTTTTTTAATTAGCATGTGGTACCGAAATTGGTACCGAGAACCGTGGATTTTCACTGGTATTGGTACCGAATACTGAAATTTTGGTACCGTGACATCACTACTACACACAAACACCGTATCCTTTCAAGAATATATACTTAGATACTAATATGTACTGTTTAGGGGTAAATAAGGTACAAAGACCAGAAGAAGGTACCATTTTGCTTTTGTATCTCAGGATGCTGCTCCAGTGACAGCTTATTGTCTTCTTTACATGTTTTCATGTTTTTACAAAGTATTCTGTTGACTGCATGTAAACTCAACAATTTAACCATGTTATCCACATTATTGGTGGAAGGGGAATTTGATTTGATTTGATTTGATTTGATTTATTTTGACAATTCATTATGTTGCATTTTATTGTGTTTTTGGAATGTTTATTTCCAGAAAATGTACACAAAATTGATCGTAAACTAGCTAGTCCTTTGTTATTTTATTACATTTTATTGTGTTACTTTTTTGTGTTTATGGAATGTTTATTTCCAGAAAATGTACACAAATTCGATCCCAAAGTAGCTAGTCCTTATTTTATTTTGTTCTGTTTTGTTTATGGAATATTTATTTTCAGAAAGTCAAATTAGGCACAAATTAGGCTTTAAAATGTACACAGACATGCACCCAAACTTTGGGTTGCAAATCAGATGGGTTGCAAAATGTGCAAAGCTTATATAAAATTAATAGCCAAAACATCTCATATAATATTTAGTTTGACCTCCTGGGTGAGACAAAATTTTGATGGTTTGAAGTCTTTTGACTGGCTGTTTGCATATCTACCTTATTCATGCAAAGTAGCAGGTGCCTTTACCCCAGGCCTGTCCCTGCTTCTCAGACTTTTCATCTCTTCTTTTCTGTTTCTAATAATCTTATTGTTTTTCATTTCTCCTTTATCTGCCCTGCCTTCCTATTTTTTTCTCTCATTCCTCTGACTGTTTCAGGCCGCAACTTTCGAGTCTACGGGAACTTTTTGTGATTGCATCTTTCAGCCTTTCTCTTGTCCACCTCAGCACTGTCCTTGGTCTTTTCTTGACTCACTCTCTCCCTTCTCTCCTCCTGTTCTCTCGGCGATAGCATCTCGGTTAGCTGGCGAGTGGCTGTTTTCCTGCGGCGCACCGTTTGAATGACGATGGGCTCAATCACTCCAAATCTCGTTATGTATGTTCCCGCGCCCTTGGGAGGGTTAGCAGCGAATAGATGGGACTTTATCAGATTTCACCAGCCTTGGAGGCATAATTCACCAAAGGTCACCTTATGTTTGATATTTCTGGTTTATATGAACAGTATGTCTGTGCCGGTGTGTAACGGTGGCTTTACGATGAGGTGAATAGTCAAAGGTTAACCGGTGAGGACTCTCAGCGTAAATATCAAAAAGGCAAAGGGGACGTCTGACCTTATTGAACGGTTCAGCAGAGGGTTCTTTGCTCTTCTTGGACGAGTTTACATTTAAAATTCTCCAAAAGTACACAAGGCTAAAAAAAACTCTTGTCCTGTTGATTTGGTACAGTACTTGGTGCTTTTTCAGCCTGGGTTTGTTTTAGACGCTGCATTTCTCTTGTGTGTTATTTGTTATGTCCGACTTTGTATCTGTTATCATTCCAATGCTAATGCAATTCACGCAATCCATTTAAAAAAAGAAAAAGGTTGAGGTAGAAAAATAGACGTTGAAGGTTAGAAGTTCATCATTCATAACAGAGAAAGAGGACGTGGCTCTCTCAGACTTGACGCTGACTGACAGTGATTAGGATGACTCTGTTTTACACAGAAGAATTGCTAACCTAGAGTCATGCTAGGTAATAAAACTTTGGGTCATTTTCAAGGATATCATTGAATATGTATGATCTCTAACGCACAGAATGATGTATGTTGTCTATCTCTAATAAAACCAGGAGCTTGATCCATTACCGCTTACGATTCCCTAGACTTAGTTGAAACACTGTGTAATGTTTTATGAATGCCACAAATTGCTGTGAACTGTGGAAGCGTCTTTACAAGAGCATTTTATTGACTGCTCTTGAGAGTAGTTTTGTAACACAATTAACCTTTGAACAATCACCAGAAACATTTTCTTTTGGAGCGATAAGACAGAATTGGTTTACTTAATTATGGCTACACTGAACATTTCTCACAGAGATCATTTTATAAATCAAATTAGCTCAGCTTGAATTAGTTTTTCTCATGTTTTGGCTGAGGTTGACGCCTTTATTTTAGTACCTGCCTTTGAACAGATCTAGTTTGTGAGTTTTAGGTCGAAGGAACTTAATGACAGTAATAAACTCAGTGGGGACAAAAACCTAATCATGAGGTGTTTGTAATATCTGTTGTTATTAGCAGGTTTCTAGAGAGCAAAATTCTCTGAAATAATATGGGTTTAAAATCATGTTTCTCTGAACTTTTGAATCCCCTGTTATGCACACAGGTGAGGATTTATTATGAAATTACTGGAGGTCAGAGACTGTTGGTAGATGCTGTAAGTATTTTAGCCTTAACAACCATTTAAAATGGGTCTTAATCTGAATTTTATTTTATTTTATTACATTTCACTACATTTAATTTTATTGCATTACATTTTATTGTGTTTTTAGATTTCCAGAAAATTTACACAAATTCAATCCCAAACTAGCTAGTCCTTTATTTTGTTTTGTTTTGTTTTGTATATGGAATATTTATTTCCACAAAGTTTACATTAATTAGGCTTTAAACTGTACATAGACATTTTATTGTATATTATTTGATTTGATTTATTTTTATTTTTATTTGAAACAGCTTATACATTTGAGTATTTTCTTTCACTAAATGTTTTGCCAGTATAATAAATAAATAGTAAATATATAATAAAAAATAAACACATTTCTAATCTATTTCTAATTTCTGTTTTTTTTTTTACAATTATTATTAATGTTATTTTTATTATTTATTTGTTGCATTATTTATTTAGTTATTTTTGGAGGGAATTAGATTTGTCATTAATGCTATAAAGTTAATAGTAAAAGCCTAGAACAATAATTATTTGGAAACCATTATCACACCATTTCAAAATTATAGCCATATATAATAATCATGAAAAGGACCAAATTTAGCTCAATATTTAGTCCAAATTTATACCCAGTCAACTCATCACGTGACCATTTAAACCTGGTCACTTTCACATGATATCTAAGCAAGGATACTAAGAAAAAATTAGCTTCACATTTCTTCTTCGGTACACTTTCCCCTTATTGTTAAGTCCCCTATACTGTAAACACATTTTTTGTTGTTTTTTTACAAACTGAGGGACAAGCCAAAATGATTTTCTGTGTGCCACAGATGCTGTCGATAAAGCTTGTTATTATCCTGAAATATTCCCTTAATGCTCACGGTTTAAGGGAAATTAAATATTGTACAATCAACACTCTAGTCCTCTGGGAGAAATTGTAGCAGCTGCCCTGGCTTTCTGAGGTTTCAGGCTGGCTCTGAGAGATTGGATTCTGATCTGAGGCAGGGGAAGAAGATAGCGAGAAGCAAAATGTCAGCACCAATATATTGTGTTCTGTACCCCACTCCCACCTTTAAGAAAGAGAGGGACAGGGTGCCAGCGTACTCAGATGGGTTCTTGGGCCTCTGGCTGAGATATATGGTCAGCTCTGTTGTTTGGGCTCAGATTCACTATGATATGATGAAGCACAGACTCTCCACTGTGAATTCAATCAGCGTCTCCTTGAGAGATTTCTGGAGTGGGCTCTCAAATGTCACCATGTGTTTTCCACTGTTTTAGTCTAAGCTTTTTTGGATGTGCTGGATGCACTGTAATAACAGAGTGTGAATACATTTGAATACATATCTGTCTGTCTGGTTCTGATTCATGCACATTTCTGTTAGGGCTGCACCTATATAGATGCAGAAATTGTAGCAGATTGATAGACAGGCTGTCAGTGTGTGAATTAGTGGTATCGTTAGGCCAGTAGGTGGCAGCAAGTGACACTGGAAGGATGCATCCTAGTGAGTGCATTAAACGCTAAAATGAGACACATGGCTACGTCATAAATTTTTTCACCTCTGCGGTCACGGTACAGATATGCTCAAATTATAATTGGAAGAGAGACAACTGTCGATGGTCTCCCAGTGGTTTACATTTAAAACAGTTCAGCATTATGTGATTCTTTGACAACAGAAAAAAAAAAAAGAAAACATAATGTATTACCACTATTTTTATTTTTATTTTTTGTCTTGCATAACATAGTGAAATTGAACAAGCTCGGTGTCAATTCTTTTTCAGAATTGGAAATCTGTGGAAAGGATTGTGGGCAATTGAAAGATGAGAAGGATACACGATACTCCTTCAGAATGAAGGATGCAAAACTAAAACATCCTTCGACAAAACTTTATGATTTGGCAGCCTAGATACGCAGCCTTGCAAGGATGTGTCCTTCCATTTGAGAAGCATCTACTGATTCATTCAGAAACAAAACGAGCGACTATCCTTGAAGTCATTGAATCATTCATTGAATCGATTTTTTTTTCCAAAAACTCAGATTCAGTCGGGAACAAAACTACCACGTGTTGCACCCTCTTATGGTTTTAAATGCAAAAACACATTCTGTGTGATTGGCACATTAAGGAAAGCAGCATTATATTGTCAGCAAATCCCTGCAAAGAACCATATTCCTCAGCGCATGGATATGTAATCATTTGTGGCATTTTACCCTGTTAATTTTATCCTGTTGACAAGTAACATTGATTTGATGAGTTTGAGGAAGGGCTATCAGTTTATTTGACTAATTCCAGATGTGATACCAGCAGACAAAGCACTTAAATGAGACCAGTCATATACAGTAAAAATAATACAGTATATTTACTGTTCAAATTAGATAAAAAGCTCTCATAGTATTTGCTTCCAGCTTTGGCTTGACAGATTATTTATTAGCTAGCCTAATTATTGCCACTCGTATATTGTACATCCCTAATGTCTATTTTCCATATATCTGTCCATCTAGTTTATTAATCTGGCAGCAATTTAGCGACATCAGTATCGAGGGCTTTAATTAGCCATTTCATCAAAGTCAACAGCTTTACCTTCATGGGCTTGAGAAAATCAACAGTGCCTCATGAACTTCCTTGCTTACAGTGACCCTCAACAGCCCCTGCAGGTGCATGTTTAATACAGCTCTAAAGCACTCTTTATCTGTAGATTTAGCCGTCTACCCTTCTTTTCCATCTTTTGTTGCTTCCTTGTGATGTGCTCTTCAGATGTCTCTGGAGTGCAATATGAAGAAGCCTTGAGGAAATCTAATTAACCAGAATGCCTTGAGAGAGCAGGGCTTTTCACACACATGTACACCCGGAGATACATAAATCACGGGCTGTCCCAAGAATAGGGTACTTTGGAGAGGGCCTGGTTCCATAGAGCCATTACCTAGTTATGATCCTTTTCCAAGTTTCTTAAGGTTTGAGTGCACATGAGAACAACGTTGTTTGTCTGTGGCAAATTTACAGCGTTTGAAGTAAATGCCATCTGATTTGATATTTTATTTAATACAGTGGCATTCATAAATTTTTAGTGGTGCTTATAAACACCCGTTGTCAAGAGTCACGAGGTGAGAATCAAGAACTGTACAGCTCTTCACAATGCCATTTTTTTTTTTTTTTTTTCACTGACACGCTGATTTCTGCATGTCAGATGTCATTAAATTTCAACTTGACTGTAAGGTCTCTTATTTTGCTCGGTACTATAATTCATAGCTGTTAACCTTCATCTTAAGAAGTAAGAAGTTTTTTTCCCCTTCTCTGTGAGCTCTGTCAGACCATATAAAAACTCCTTTGATACCAAGGCAACAAGGACAGTCTGGTCCTGTCTCGTATTTTTCGAGCGAATCAACACAAAGACCTTGGGATAGAATGATGGTTGTCTTCTAGACGCATGGGCACAGGGCAGGGTTTTGTTTGGTAAGCAGACGAGCACTTGAAGGGTGTTTAGGTTGACATGTCCTGATTAGGGAGGACAGAAAAACCATGGTTATAGGTTCTTTCTCTTGTGTATGTATATAAATGGTTCATCTGTAATTATTCACTCAGCCTCACCTTGCAGATGGATCCCCTAACCCCAGCGTCCCACTGTCCTCTGTGCGTAAACGGCACGTCATGCAGATTAATAACAAGCAAGCCAAATGTTCTCTTGTGCGCTTGTATGAGAGATTGTTCAATTAAGGGCATGTTTGAGTACAGTGGTGTGAAAAAGTGTTGGCCCCCTTCCTGATTTTTTTTTTTTTTGCATGTTTGTCAAACTTTAATGTTTCAGATCATCAAACAAATTTAAATATGAATCAAATATAACACAAGTAAACACAACATGCAGTTTTTAAATGAAGATTTTTATTATGAAGGGAAAACAAAATCCAAACCCACATGGCCCTGTGTGAAAAAGTGCTTGCCCCTTAAACCTAATAACTGGTTGTGCCACCCTTTGCAGCAACAACTGCAATCAAGCGTTTGCAAGCTTTCACATCGCTGTGGAGGAATTTTGGCCCACTCTTCTTTGCAGAATTGTTTTAATTCAGCCACATTGGAGGGTTTTCGAGTGTGAATGGACTGTTTAAGGTCACGCCACAGCATTTCAATTGGATTTAAGTCCAGACTTTGATTTGGCCACTCCAAAACCTTAATTTTGTTTTTCTTGAGACATTCAGAGGTGGACTTGCTGCTGTGTTTGGAATCATTGTCCTGCTGCATAACTCAAGTGCACTTGAGCTTGAGGTCACAAACTAATGGCCGGACATTCTCCTTCAGGATTTTCTGATAGAGTGCAGAATTCATGGTTCCATCAATTATGGCAAGTCATCCAGGTTCTGAAGCTTCAAAGCAGCCCCAGACCATCACACGACCACCACCATGTTTGACTGTTGGTATGATGTTCTTTTTATGAAATGCTGTGTTGGTTTTACACCAGATGTAACGGGGGACACACCTTCCAAAAAGTTCAACTTTTGTCGCATCAGTCCACAGAATATTTGCCCAAAAGTCTTGGGGATAATCAAGATATTTTTTGGCAAATCTGAGACGAGTCTTTGTGTTCTTTTTGGTCAGCAATGACTTTTGCCTTGGAACTCTTCCATGGATGCTGTTTTTGCCCAGTCTCTTTCTTATTGTTGAATCATGAACACTGACCTTAATTGAGGCAAGTGAGGCCTGCAGTTCTTTAGATGTTGTTCTGGGTTCTTTTATGACCTCCTGGATGAGTCGTGTTTGTGCTCTTGGAGTAATTTGGTAGGCCGACCACTCCTGGGAAGGTTCACCACTGTTCCAAGTTTTCTCCATTTGTGGATAATGGCTCTGACCATGGTTTGCTGGAGTCCCAAAGCCTTAGAAATGGCTTTATAACCCTTTCCAGACTGATACATGTAAACTATTTTGTTTCTCATCTGTTTATGAATTTCTTAAGATTGCGGAATGATGTGTTGCTCTTTAAACATGCTTCACTTTGTCAGACATGTTCTATTTAAGTGATTTCTTTATTCACCAGGTCTGGCAGTAATCAGGCCTGGGTTTGGCTAGTGAAATTTAACTCCGCTTTCTAAAATAATGTGGTTAATCACAGTTCTTTCATGATTTAATAGGAGGGGGCAGGCACTTTTTCACACAGGGCCATGTGGGTTTGGATTCTGTTTTCCCTTCATAATAAAAAACTTCATTTAAAAACTGCATGTTGTGTTTACTCGTGTTATCTTTGATTAATATTTAAATTTGTTTGATGATCTGAAACATTAAAGTGTGACAAACATGCAAAAATGTAAAAATCAGGAAGGGGGCCAACACTTTTTCACACCACTGTATATAAAATCTTGAGAAATGAAACTTCCTTGAACTTATTTATTATTACATAATCTGATAATTGACTTTGTTCATGATAAGTAATACAGTGTATATATATACACTACTGTTTAAAGTTTGAGAGAAGATTTTGAGAGAAGTTTCTGATGTTCACCAAGGTTGCAATTATTGGATCAAAAATACAGTAAAAAACAGTAATATTGTGAAACATAATTTAAAATAACTGTGTATTTTCATATATTTTTTAATTTATTCCTGTAAAATAACTATTTTTAATATATTTGAACATCTAATTTATTCCTGTGATGGTATAGCTGAATTTTCAGCAGCCATTACTCCAGTCTTCTGTGTCACATATCCTTCAGAATTCATAATAATATGATGGTTTGATGCTCAAGAAACACTTTTTTATGATTAATATAATAATGTTGCTTAATATTTTGTGGAAAGTTTTTGTGATTTTTTTTGTTTGTTTGTTTTTGTTTGTTTGTTTGTTTTTGTTTTGTTTTTGGAATCATTTTGGGAATTCTTTGATGAATAAAAGAACAGCAATTATTTGAAAATATAAATCTTTTGTAAATGTCTTGATTGTCAATTTTAATCAATCGAATGCATCCTTAATGCATTAATCCAATAATTTTATATATTCTTTTTTAATTTTAACATTTATTTAAAATTTTATATTTAAAAAAATATATTGCTGACACCAATTTTTACAGTAGTGTATATACTTTATATGTTCTTGGGGAAAAAAAGTGATTTCCTTTGTACACATTTAGATTTAGTTAACATGTCTAGGACCTAAATGGAAAAATGTAATTATTTAAAGTGAGACAATTAAAAGTATACATTATTATATATAATTGAAATCTAGGATGATTGTTTAAAAAATACTTTTTTATTATTTTTATTTTCATTATTAGTATATCTAGAATGTTTCTTTCCTTTAAAATCATCCTAGGGAACGGAAAGGTTCCCCTAATTGACGAATCAGCCATGAATATGCCTGTTTTGAGTATTTGTGCCTGTTGCTATACCAACACCTCGCAAATTTGTGTCTTTGTACAGAGAAATTTTGCAATTGTCACACTCCGCAGAGACAGAGAGCCTCGAGGCTAAAAAGAGCATGAAAGATGTTTTAGTATTCCGCGCTGTGTGTTGTCTCTCTCTCTCTGTGCTCGGTATTGAGAGAGTAATGCCAAAATTGTCATCCTTTGTGAACTCACTGAAGGGAGAGATACTCTGCGGAAAGAGACAAATAGACAAACAAGGGCTTTTGAAAAGTAGGAACGGGAAAACTACACAGAAGTTTCTGAGGAGGCTGTAATACAGCAGATATGCTCTGCAGAGAAGCTGGATATTTATTTCCCCCTCAGTCTCTATTATTCTCTCTGAGCTTAGTGTGTATGTGCCTGTTTCTTTAAGCAGACATGCTCTAATATGCACTAAAGCTCTCCACAAATGTTTGTAGCCACACAAAGATATGAAATGTTTTCTTTTTCCGAAAATATTTCATGTTCTTTCCTTCAGTTCTTGGTTTATACTATATTTAATGACCGAACACAGTCAGAGTGACAGCAATGAAAATTCTCTCATCATTTACTCACCCCCATGTCACTCCAAACCTGTATGACTTTCTTTTTTCAAACTTAACGCAAAAGAAGCATTTTGAACAGCATTATTTCCCATACAACGAGAACATACAATGGCTTTTAACTTCCACAAAGGACAAAAAAGCACCTTAAAAGTATAAAAATGCTTCATATAACCCATGTACAATATTCTATGCCTTCTGAAGTCATTTGATTGCTTTGTGTGAGGAACTGTTTGAAATTTAAAACTATTTGCTTTAAAGGGGTCATATGATGCTATTTTAAAGATCATTATTTTGTGCATTTGGTGTAACAGAATATGTTGACATACTTTAATGTTCAAAAAACACATTATTTTTAAAAACTGTACATTATTGTAGTTCCTCTATGTTCTGCCTCTCTGAAATGTGTCGTTTTCTACAAAGCCCCTCCTTCTGACAAGTGCAGTCTGCTCTGATTGGCCAGCTGACACAGTGCATTGTGATTGGCCGAACACCACAAGCTTGCGTCGGAAATGTAATGGCCCTTACCATAAGCGAGCTTCAGCTATCAAAGTAAATCTAAAGATAGTTAATAATGTCCTTAGTTTTACTATCAGTTCAAGCCGATGGTAACAGAGTCACGTGACAGACACAGTGATGATGCTCGTATGTATTTGCAGTACACAAGCTGCGGTTAAGACAGCTGACTCAACTGTGATGTGACCCTGTCTCTCTCTCTCTCTCTCTCTCTCTCTCTCTCTCAATTCAATTCAGTTAAATTTTCAATTCATATTGCCTTATTGGCATGACATACATAGGTACATATTGCCAAAGCAAGTCTCTCTCTCTCTCTTTCTCTCTCTGACACACACACGACGCATTACTCTACACCAGAGTCCTGCACGCGGGCGGGTACCCGACGGGTGAACTGCAAAAATTTCCGTAACGGGTGGAATAATATTGACGTGTCGGGTGCGGTGCGGGTCGGACTGGTGACAGGCACGGGCGGGTTGCGGGTACAATTATAACCAAGACTATTTCGACTTAATCCAGTACACGTTGATAAGCAGCTCCTTTCTTTCAAATTGTCCCTTCTTTCTTTCAAATTGTCTCCCTGCTTGTGTTCGCGCGCTCTGTCTGAAGACCGGGCTTCTACAGCGGGATTTGCAAACACTGAGCACTGTAGCCAATCGACAGCTGTATTGACATTGATTGACAGCTAGCCTTTTAGACCTGTTTAAAATAGATTGCTCACATACGCAATAGTTTTATATTGTTTTTACACGTTGGATGTTGTGCGAGCTCTCTCTCTCTCTCGATCCTCGACACTGCTGCCAGTCCTACATATTTTTATGCAGCCTATAATGTTGCTTTCTCTCTCTCTGTTAACTTGTTGGGCTGCGTGTGTTAAATGTTATTATTAATTTTTAAACGCATTAACGCATTAACTCAGAATGACTTGTTAATTGCTTGTTACATTAAAAATAAAATAAAGGCGTTTTCCGCCTTATGTAGATTTAATGCGGTGCGGTTCGGTCGCGGTTTTTATGTCAAACGGTCGGTCGGGTCCGGAACTAAATTAGTGTTGCTGTCAGATAACGGGTCGGGTATTCGGTTAACTACTGCGGGTGCGGGGCGGGTGCAGGTTTATCAAAAAGGACCCGTGCAGGACTCTGCTCTACACTGCGCAAAACACCACATTTGAACAGTCAATAGCAAATTCTTAAACTAATAACAAAACATACTTCACTTAACAACACACGCAGATCACTGGAGCTGTGCGAAGTCCCTTCATGCTTCAAACGCTCCACCATCATCAAATAAATCCAAAATTACAGGACTAAATGACTACAGGCCTGTGGCTCTAACGTCTGTGGTCATGAAGTCATTTGAAAAACTGGTGCTAGCCCACCTGAAGGACATTACTGGACCCTTACTGGATCCTCTTCAGTTTGCCTACAGAGCAAACAGGTCTGTGGACGATGCAGTCAACATGGGACTGCATTATGTTCTGCAACATCTAGACAGACCAGGGACTTAAGTGAGGATCCTGTTTGTGGACTTCAGCTCGGCCTTTAACACTATCATTCCAAACCTCCTCCTGCCCAAACTAACTCAGCTCTCTGTTCCCACCTCCGTCTGTCAGTGGATCAACAACTTCCTGACAGACTGGCAGTAGCTAGTGAGGCTGGGAAAATACACATCCAGCACTCGTACGATCAGCACTGGAGCTCCTCAGGGCTGTGTTCCAGTGTTAATTTTGGCAGGCATTTTTTATTTAGTCTTAGTCTTAGTCTTGAGACAAAAATGCTTAATAGTCTTAGTCACATTTTAGTCATTTGAGTATTTCATAGTTTTAGTCTAGTTTTAGTCGACGAAAAGTCATTGTATTTTTGTCAACTTTTAGTCTTTACTTGTAGTCAAAGTGCAGTTAACAACATTTATTTTGGTAGCTATTTTATATGTAGTATTCAAACAAAAATAGGCATCAATTCTTCTCTCTTTAGACCAAATCAATTAAGCTTATGAGAAATTTGAATCAAGGATTGAATTTGGAAAAACTGGAATACATTTTCATTTTTTGGTAGAGATACAAATGAAACCCATTTTTCAGATACAGTAGCTTTACTTAAGTATACATTTATTTAACATCTTTTGTTGGTTAACATTTATGACACGGATAATTAGGAATGCTGTCCCTTTAAGGCGGAAGGCATGCATGTAATACTGACACACATTCAGTTTTCATCCACCTGTTTACGCTCACTTAAGCCATAACTGACTGTATTTATGTGAGATACTCTGACTCTACACGATAGACACAGGACTGCTGTTTGTGTATTTGAGCACTGAGAACTGATCGCGCGCTGTATGAGAACTGAAGAAGTGGAGCTTGCGCGCGCGCAAGAGAGAGCGCTTCTATCAGCGCGACTCCGCCTATCCCGCCGTCACTAACTTTAAATTAATCGACAACGAATTGTGACTCCCGGGAAAAACGGGACGTCTGGTCACCCTTCGGGTGCTGAGGCTATTGTTTCAGATCGTTAGTTTGCATTTTGATAGCCTATCCGTCCACTGCGGCTGCCATACTGAGACTAGATACGCCCCTCATCTGATTGTAATCCAATGACAGAGAGCACATTTTGAAAGACAAGACAGTTAACTTAGCCTATAGGATGTATTTTGAATGTCCGGTAGTCCTCAAATAACATTTTAGTCCCGTCTCGTCTTGTTAATGAAGACGCGGCATAAATTTCGTCATAGTTTTTATCATCAGACATTAATTTTAGCTCATCAACGTCTCGTCTTAGTCACAGAAAAAAGGTTAGTTGACGAATATTTTTCGTCTTCGTCGACGAAATTAACACTGCTGTGTTCTCCCCCCACTGCTCTTTTCCCTCTACACCAACGACTGCACATCTAAAGACCCCTCTGTCAAGCTCCTGAAGTTTGCAGGCGACACCACACTTATTGGCCTCATTCAGGACGGTGATGAGTCTGCTTACAGACAGGAGGTTAAGGAGCTGGCTGTCTGGTGCAGTCTTAACAACCTGGAGCTCAACACGCTCAAAACTGTGGAGATGATAGTGGATTTCAGGAGAAACCCCCCTGCACTCCCCCCACTCACCATCAAGAACAGCACTGTGACTGCAGTGGAATCATTCAGGTTCCTGGGCACCACCATCTCCCAGGACCTGAAGTGGGACATTCACATAGACTCCATTGTTAAAAATGCCCAGCAGAGGTTGTACTTCCTTCGCCAGCTGAGGAAGTTCAACCTGCCACAAGAGCTGCTGAAACAGTTCTACTCCGCCATCATTGAATCCGTCCTCTGCACTTCAATAACTGTCTGGTTCAGCTCAGCTACCAAACCTGACCAGAAGAATACAGAGGGTAGTCTGGACTGCTGAGCGAATCATTGGTACAACCCTCCCCACTCTCCAACTGTACTTATCCAGAGTGAGCAAAAGGGCTGGCAAAATCACTCTGGACCCCTCACATCCAGCACACTCCCTCTTTGAACTGCTGCCGTCTGGTCGACGCTACAGAGCTCTGAGCACCAGAACGGCCAGGCACAGAAACAGTTTCTTCCCTCAGGCAATCCATCTCATGAACACTTGACAATAATTGTGGAACACACACTATTTATACACTTATACACTTATTTATCTAACACACATACTTAGTCTACATTTCAGTTTGCACATGATATACCTGTACATACAAAACTGTCTATTGTAATATGCCTGTACATACAATTGTCAATTTGTATATTGTTATTCCTTATTTACTTGTTCTATTTTTTAATTCTTCTTTTTATTATCTTTGTGTTTTGTTCTATCACTGTCATTCTGTTGCACTGTGGAAGCTTCTGTCACGAAAACAAATTCCTCGTATGTGGAAACATACCTGGCAATAAAAGCTTATTCTGATTCTGATTGCGATTCTGATACTTACAGTTGCTGATTCAGAAGCGCCAGATTGTCATAGCAAAGTCGGAATTGACCCTTTTTTTAGAAATAGCCTTGTACTCTCCTAGGTTCACAAAACTGTCGTCCATAAAATGCGTTGCACAAATTCGAACATTTGGGTTGTGCTGTTCTGTTGTAAACAAATCTTAACAATGATTCCTAATTGCATCTACTTTTGGAAGGCCAAATAAAGTGTTTTTGCTTTCGCATAGAAACACACAGCATCTCCCCGACATGGCTACATCAACCCTACTGCGGTTGCTGAAACCACACCTTCTTTCTTTGCGTGCACATTTGGGGGCGTGTTTTAATGAGGCGTTTTAGCCTGGTCTGGATCAGCCTTCTCTTTTAGATAGCATAAATCCTTCTGTGGGAGACTTTGAGCTTTGTAACTCTGCAGATTGTATACATGCACAAACAGCTACAATAACACACTAATGAAAAGGAAAACAAGAAATTGCATCATATGACCCCTTTAATTAGTTGATATTTGAGTGTGTATGCTTGATATTTGAGTGTGTATGCTTTATGTGATGGCACTGACCTTTGGCTGATTCTTCCCTCTTGCTGTGTTGTCTTCTTCCTCAAGGCTCCTACATGATGGTCAACTCCTCCCAGCATGCAGCGGGGCAGAGGGCTCAGCTTCTGCTACAGACGCTAAGTGAAAACGACACGCACTGCGTGCAGTTCAGCTACTTCCTGTACAGCAGAGATGGCCACAGCCCGGGGGCGCTGCGGGTTTATGTGCGGGTCAATGGTGGGCCGCTTGGCATTCCCGTGTGGAATGTCTCTGGCTCGCGTGGACGACAGTGGCACCAGGTGGAACTGGCAGTCAGCACTTTCTGGCCAAATGAGTACCAGGTGAGCAACATTTTTAATTAGTAACCATCTTTTCTGGGTGATTACACACTACAGGACATTTGTAATTTATTATTGCTTTTTGACATTGATTGTCACATTCATCATATTTACATATGTGTTCAAATGTTTCATTTACCAATAGAAGGGTTAAACAGTGTTTTTGGATACTATATGACGTTAAGTACTTTTGGAGAGTAACGTCAATACCATGGTATAGATCAAAGTGCTGTGGTAACTCTACTGGAAAATTCAGCTTAAAATTGTAGTTAGGTTCCAGTTGGTCTAAACCAAACCTTAACTTGTCTAAGTCTTAACTGGTCCAGGAGGGTCATTAATTTGGTTCAGTATAGTCTAAGCTATTTATTAGTTGGTCTAAAACGGTCGTTAGCTAGTCTAAACTGGCCATTAGCTAGTCCAAGTGAGTCGTTAGAAGGTCCAGGTTGGTCATCATTTGGTTTTATATTCTCATTAGTTAGTACAAACTGGTCAGTAGCTATTTGAAACTGGTCACTAGCTGGTCCAGGTGAATCATTGGTTGGTCCAAGATAGTCTGAACTGCGCTGCGTTTCCTAATAACGGTGTCTCTTAGCGCGCTACAAAGACTCTAAAGGTACACCTTAACTAGGGGTATACCTTTCCTAGGTGTGTTCGCCCAAACTATACCTTAGGATGTTGCTTAAGGTAAACCTTCTTACGTGCGACGTTAGCAGGTGCTGTCCATGGCAGTGGTGCTGACTAGGTTGATATCGATGGCTCGAGAATCGATTGTTCACTATATAAAGGAGCTCCTAGCTCTTTCACTGCGTTATAGAGTGGGTAAAGTATTGAGAAAGCGATTGTTTATTATAAAGAAGCACTTTAGAAATAGTAGATTGCATTTATCGGGGCTCATTGCATTTATAAAATAATTTAAATTGCAAACTAAATGCAACCAGCTATATATACACATGTACACACACACACACGATGGGTCGTTTATATATATATATATATATATATGTGTGTATATATATGTGTATGTGTGTGTGTGTGTGTGTGTGTGTATATATATACTGTATGTGTATATATATGTATATATGTGTGTATATATATGTGTATGTGTGTGTGTGTGTGTGTGTGTGTATATATATACTGTATGTGTATATATGTATATATGTGTATATATGTATATATGTATGTGTGTGTGTGTGTGTGTGTGTGTGTGTGTGTGTGTACAGAATGTATGTATGTATAATTTTGCAAGTGTGCGAACCCGCAACCTCACAGCCAAAAGTATTCTGCCTTAACCAGCTACATTAACTGGCAGTTTGGCTTTGCTTGCTTTTGAAAGGGTAATTTATATTATGTTCACATGTATTTTGAAGGCCTGATGGGTTGGCGATGGGTATAAGTGGACCGTCCACAAGGCCAATTACTCACGGGACACCCGCAATGGCATGGAAGCCTTGATGTGCCTCTATCACTTTGTGCCTGGCAAAAGGCATACATATATAATCGGTGGTGTGACGGAGCAGGATGTTTGTGACTGAGTGAACGCACCGCCACACCGAGGTCTTACTCAGCTCATCCATCCCCAACCACCTCCAGAAAATCCCCACAGCATAAAAACAGAGAGCCACCAGCAGCTGAATTTCGGGGCTTAGGTTGTAGCTCCGTTGAGTTTGTCTCGACTAAGTTGGACAAACAAGATGTAAAAGCTGCTGAATTTGCTCCCGCGGCAGGCAAAATTTTTCAGCCCTGGTCATTAGCTAGTCTAAGAGAGTCATTAGTAGATTCAGGTTGGTCATCAGTTGGTCTACAACAAAGGGGTCAAATTGATCATTAGCTTGTCTAAACTGACCAGTAGCTGGTCCAAGAGAGTTATTAAATAGGTCCAGGTTGGTCTATATTGGTCATCAGTTCTAAGATGTTGGTCTGATGTGTCCATTAGTTGGTATAAACTGGTCATTAGCTTGTCCAGGCTAGTCTATGCTATTTATCTTTTGGTCTAAGATGGTCATTAGTTGATTCAAGCTGCTTATTATCTAGTCTAAACTAGGGATGTGCGGGTCTAGTCGACTAAACAGTACAGCTCCTGCTAGTCGACACTGAAATCAATAGTCGATTACACGAGATAAGAAAATGTACCATAATTTTAACGTTACATTTAAAACATTTTAACAACAAGCTAAAATAAAACTTTTGAAAAATAATAAATATCTAAATATTTAAATATCTAAATATTTTTAAAGGCGTATCTGGGCGGAAACTACATTTTTTACCTCAGACCTCGCATGCGTTTTCTTCATGTCAGTTGCGGCGAGCTCGAAATGACCACACGAAGAACCAGCAAGGTGTGGGATTATTTTGAATTAGAAGGAAACGGAAAAGTTTTGTGTAAACTGTGTAATGTCAAATTGGCTTACAATAACTCTACTGGAGCGATGCGTAATCATATTCAATAAAGACACGTATGCGTTAGCTTGGAGGCTAGCCAAAGCCAGCAAATGTCAATCATGTCATACACTACAACCCGCAGCTGCGGTCCGTGATCCCATCCGCGCTGTCTGTTCTTCTAAATGAAGACCCACTTCGGTGGTGGTGCGGGATTTCCAGGCTCTTTTTGAAACTGTCTGCTTGCTTGTAGTTATCTCTCTGCGTGCCTGTGACTTCAGTTCCTGCCGAGCACGTTTTTTTTTTTTCAAGTGCAGAATCGCCTCTAGTCCCGTCTTTCGCCAGACCACGTTAACATGTTCAATTCACTGAACAAATGCGCATGGTCTGAGTAAGTAAAACGAGCATTGTTTTGTTTTTAGACAATATAGCCAACATGAAATACATTTTTAAAAGCCGTTTTAATGCTATTCCTTGATAAACTTTCCTATTGTTTTTGACTTGTGTTTTAATATGTTGGCTAACGTTATATGAAAATGAAGAATTCTGTCAGTCTATTCTCCATTTCTGCATTGCTCCAGCTGATCTGAATAAATAAGCTATGCACTGGTTTATGTTGAGTGTTTGCTCTTCCTTATTTTCTGTGTAACGACCGCCTAAATTAAATGATGATAACGTGAGGCAAGCATACGACATAATCGTGACCGATTTTTAGCAGATTTCATTGAGGGATTTGACAGTATGATGCAAAGATTAAGTATTTCAAGTGTAGGCTGTTATACACGCACAGTTTTTTTTTTTCTTTTGCCATTTTTTGGGGGTTTCTAACTTTTAGACTAGTCGACTAGTCGGATACAAAACCTCCGTTTAAACGACAGTCAAATTAGTCGTAGCGCACATCCCTAGTCTAAACTGGTAATTAGCAAATTAGCATGTCCAGGAGAGTCATTTGGTTTAAGACGCTCATCGGTTGGTCTAAGATGCTCATTAGTTGGTATAAACTGGTCATTAGCTAGTCCAACAGAGTCATCAGTAGGTCCAAGTTGGTCATCATTTGGTCTTATATTCTCACTAATTAGTACAAACTTGTCATTAGCTAGTTGAAACTGGTCACTAGCTGTTCCATGTGAGTCATTAGTTGGTATAAGGTAGTCTAAACTGGTCATTAGCTAGTCAAGAGAGTCATCAGTAGGTCCAAGCTGGTCATCAGTTGGTCTAAGACATTTATTAGTTGAAGCAAACTAGTCATTAGCTAGTCTAAACTGATCAATAACTGGTCCGAGAGAATTATTAGTAGGTCCAAATTTGTCTAAATTGGTCATCAAAATGTTGGTCTAAGTAAGATGCTCATTAGTTGGTATAAACTGGTCATTAGCTGGTCCAGGCTAGTCGAGCTATTTATCTGTTGGTCTAAAATGGTCATTAGTCAGTTCAAGCTGCTTATTAGCTAGTCTAAACCGGTAATTAGCATGTCCAAAAGAGTCGTTTGGTACTCATCATTTGGGACAAACTTGTCAAGTCGGGTCTATGTCCAAGTTGGTCATCAGTTGGTCTAAGATGCTTATCAGTTGGTACAAACTAGTCATTAGTTTAAACTGGTCGTTAGCTAGTCCAAGATTGTCATTAGTTTGTTCAAGCTGTTCATTAACTGGTTCAAATTAGCAAACCATCTTGGACCAGTGATGAACAATCTACCATCTGGTAGTTTAAGGTGATCGAAATGGAACATGGTGGCTGGTCAACCAAGTGTAAACCAGCAGATTTTCCTGGTGAAAGCTTCGGAAATGCTTGAATGTCAGACTCTAAGCTAATTATTTTATTATGTTTGCCTTAGTAGGGTATACCACAAATTAGCAATGTGACTGACAGCTGTTGTAATCTCAGTGACAGGCTTAGTAAACTTGTTTTCGACTGCCTTCCCATAAAGTTGCTGTGACATAAAGATAGTACAGTATATCAGAGCTTTGCCAACAGCAGCAAACACAGACATCCCTTTTCCTCAGCACAAGCCATTACACAAGCAGTGGAGACTACTGTCTTATTAGTCATGCCCCTTGCGTTGTTTAATTAGCATTGATCTTAGCATGAATGTAGGTTAGCGCTGTAGGGCTTAGACAAACCCACAATATAGACCATGTCAATAGCGTTGACACGTCTTACTCAACTAGTAACCTAATTTCCCTACTGTACCATTACGTGTGAGACACAGTCTACCAAATTACTGCTTACGAAATGACAGCCCATTCACACCCCCCAAGCCGATCGATTGGTGTCAATGGCCGGTCCGCCATTGGGTTACACGCTGCTATAGAGGCGCGAATGGGCAGACGCAGGGGGCTTCATCCATAAATTCAATTTCTTCTTTCTGCAAACTCTGCGCAGCTGTCAGAAAGCAATTAAGTTGAGTAGTGTTCACTTTATCGAGAACTGTCAATCTCTCCAACCTAATTAACTTTCACATGCTGGAGAAAAGATGTGGCCTTCATGTGTAAATAATAGTCCTCCCGACAGTCAACAAGATGTGAAGGTGGAGGGGACATGACAATAGGGTGAATTTGTTGTGTTTTTGTGCGCCTGCATGGTCGATTCTGCGTTGCTTTGAATTTCGCTGAGTGCACATGAAGAAAATATGTTGTTTTCTGAAAAAACAAGAAATTCTGCTGGTTAGCATGAGCCTGTTAGTTCGTGTTGGTAGGATTGTGTAGCCATGCGCTTCAAAAAGCATCTTCAGTGATAGGCATTTAAGAGTTGCTGTGTATTATGAAATATATTGTATGTTTTTTTATTTTTTCCATCTTTATAGTTATGCGTTCTGAACAGCATACTGACTTACCCAATTAACCAAATTAAGTTTCCAAAACTTTATTTTCAGTTGTGGTTTTCAGCTAATTGAAAACTTAAAATTTGGTTTCAGTTTTTTTGGTAAAAAAATGTATAGTTTACTAAAACATTATATTCCTACTTTTGTTTTGAAAGGCTCAAAAATGTCGTCTCAGCTTAGGATAGTTGCTGCTAGTGTCTCTGCATGTTCTTTTATTTCATCTGCCAATCATGTTTTTTGTGATTTATCTTCTTCAGGATCATTAGAATAGCATTTTTGGGTTGTCCTTTTTTAGCTAGAAGGCTAATTAGTTAGCCATATGCTAATCTAGCAGGCTAATCGGCTTGAGGTAATCAAAGACAGTAAGCTCACTGATTAGCTTGTGAGCTGGCTGAATTTTTTTTTTTAATTTGACTATTTTTAGCTTCCTTTATGTGACTATTTGAAATAAGAGGATTGGGATGCTAACGGATAGCTTTCTCCGGGTGTTATAAGGCCTTCTTGTGTATCGATTATGGTACACTGTAAAACTCTGATAGTCTAATAACAGTATAGACGTTTAGTCTTTCATCATTAACAGCGAAAGAGTGTGTATGCATGCAGAAAGCTGTAGACATCTTTCTTCTTTATTTGGGAACCAGTGGCTGAACGACTGCCATAATAGTTTGTGCATCTGATGAGATGATGAGCTTGCTCTTTTTCAGCGTAGTTTTCTCTCAGCGGGAGTCAGCACACTAAATCACACTTTGGGCCTGGAAGATGGCAGACTGTCCTGATCAATGGTGAAACTAGAGCTGTGCCACAGTCCCAGTGGGTGCCACGTCAAGGCCGGTTTGCTAAAACCGAGCCAACACGAGAGATCATTTAAAGCTTGATTCTAACATTTGTTATATTTTGAGGCCATTTGGATCATCTCCAATGGCAACAACACTTCGACCCCTTAGCAGTTGCCCATAATTAAATTCTGCCTATTTATGTGCTTAGATGCTTTGTGTTTCTCTTTTTTTGTCTTTATCTCTGTGTCTCCTTCAGACGTCCCGCTGGCTGTTTAGCTTTGCCTGCAGTTTTTGTTTTGCACCCTCATGTACCTCCTTTCATTCATTTTGCTGCTTCTCAAATCCAGCTGGTGTCATTTTTCAGGGATAGTTTGGGTAAGCAAAAAGAATCTAAAAATGCAAATCCTCATGTCTTTCCAAATCTGTATGCAGTGGCTGTCAAGCGCTAGAAGTGACAAAAAAAGCTTTATGAATGTAGTCCATGGCTACATTTTAAGTCTTCAAAAGCCACACAATGGGCTTGTGTGAGAAACCAATCAAAATGTAATGCATTATTCACTTACTGTATAATCACTTATATTCTTTCCTTTCAGGCCAGTGTTTGCAGCTAATAATGGTGTGTCGTGTTCGGTTGAAATTTAGTGCATAAGTCATGTGGACTATTTTTATGATGCTTTTATGGTGTTTTTTGTCTGTTTTGAAGCATGACATCTCTAGGTCACTATTAACTGTTGCTGTAGGGCAAGATTCAAACGGTTCTACTCTTGTGTTCCAGAAAAAAATAACAAGAGAGAACAGGTTTGAAAATAAGTGTGAGTAAATGATCAATTTTGTGTGTGTGTGATGAACTATTCCTGAGTGTGAAACTCTGCTTATCATCTCAAGCTGTGCATTTTCCAAGTCTGAAAGCATAACGAGGGTAAATGGAGCTGTGTGCCCATCTCTGTTTCATCCTGTGTTTTTTTTTTTTTGTTGTTTTTTTTTGTTTTTTTTGTTTTTTTCCTGGAACATGCAGTCAAACCCATGAACTCTGTGAATTTGCCTTGAGGATGTTCTTAGACCTTTGCTCTCAGACTCAAAAAATCAGAATCACACGACCTTAGTTTGACTTCCAGTGTGTCTTTTGTGGAATGTTGTTTACGTACTGCAACTTGTTTTCCTGTATTCAGGAGTGAGAATGAGACCTGAAGTCAGTCCTCTAATAAGACTTATGCTAGCAACATCTGCTGAGACCCTTTCAGCCAAACTTGCTAACAACTGCCTGATGACTCATCAAAACAAGGATGAGAACAAATCGAACAAAACAGAGGAAACAGAAACATTGATTTCAGTCATAAATACAGAATGAATAAAGACCGAAATATCAGTGTTAAGGGCCGCATAGTGACTTTGCACATCTGTGTATTCGCTAGAAAAAAATCACTGGAAAGCTTCCAAGAGGAGTTCTCCAAGGACAACATGGCTTTTAGCGATGATCTTTAAATATTATCCAGTGTTTGTATCAATATCCTGTCTGTCTCATCTACGAGTGATTGCTGTAGTTGAAGAGGTCCACTTCTCTTGAGAACATGAGGACTTTGCTTTCACAGGAGGAAGCGAGTGCTATGAGATCAGCAAAACCATACACTGTTTTCCCTTAGCTGAAATCATTAAACTGATTATTTTCATGAAATGAAATCCTTCGTTCACATAACAAGGCCACCCAGGCTAAATCTCTATTTGGAAGGAGCTAATAGCCTGTTTGTTCAACTCTTGTTTTGCCTCATAATTAAAGGTTTCATACAAAATAATGTTTGTTTCATAACCGTAATAACTGGATTTAGCTGGTAATAGATTACTGATAAACAAGCCCACAGGTTGATTATATTGACAATGTATTGTCCACATTTGTGGCTGCTTATTGCCTAAATTGAATTTGTCATAATTACGTTCTTTTATTAAAGTAAACACTATTGCTGGCCATTCAGGATTGAATTGAGAGTCCCAATTAAATTCCAGTTCCTTTCATGGATTGACATTAAGGAAATTAGTCATGATGCAGAAATTAAATTTAAGTAAAAAAAAAAAAGAAATTGTATATGTAATTTTTCGATATGATTGAGCTATAAATGTCCACAAACTGTACTATAATAATCAGTGTTTCAGTGATCGCTACTAGTAGTATTTCTATTTTTCTTCTTCTTAATAATAATAATGCCCTATAGAAATTGTACTACTACTACTGATAATAATAATTATTATTATTAATATATAATGTATTTGGTATAAAATGCATATATTTACATTTTGATGTCAATATTATAAAGCTAAAAACAAGGTTTTTTTTGGTTTTTTTTGCTTGACAATTTATGGTGCTGTTATAAGCAAAACAAAAATCTATTCTGAATGCTCAGTTAATTGTTTTGATAGCATTGAATTATGTCAGCTGAGAATGTCTACTTATCAAGGAATAAATAGGCATAATTAGTCAAAAGTAATGATGTGTGTCAGACTTTTGAAACAGTTTTGGGCTTTTAGGAGCTTCGTAAACAGTAACGATGGACAGAGTATCTCTATACATGAAAAATGAGACAGCGGCCTGTCTCACATGATATGATGGGTCCCTACGTTTATGTGACACGAGATACCGTATTTCCTCCTGTCTGCCGTGTCTGAACATCAGTAGAGAGAAAGGGGACGGAACGAAGGAAAATTGAATAGAGAGAGATCGGAGAATGGAAACAGGGAGGAATCACCTTGAGTTTGAAATATTCGAGTTGAAATCTCCCCCGTCTGCCATGCTCGCTCATATATTTCTGCTGTTATTGGTGAAGGTGTAATAGATAGTGGGAACTTGTTATCAAATATTAAAGATGTTATCTGGCCTGCCAGGACTGCCAAAAAGAATCTAGCCTCAGCCCGTATGTACCTTTCCCTCTATATATCGTTCTCTCTCTCGCTCACTTCTGTCTCTCATGGGCTTCCAATTAAATTCACATCACATCAACAAATCTGCGTCTGTGTATTTCTCTCTCCGCCACGTTGCACAACAAAGCTGAAGCTACGAAAGAGTAATTGAACCTGACACATTCTTAAGAAAAGGCACGAGAGTGTAAATAATAAAAATTGATGGTGGGTAGAAGAAAGAAATGTAAGACATAAGACATTAGGTCAGAACCATTAATAATAATAACGTAGATGAATAAAAGGCATTCCACCAGGATGAATTCATTGCTTGAGCGGTCAGGATAGAATGCATTTCATTTGCTTTCGAGTCTTATTTTGATTTTGTTGACTGAAAACATGCCGAACCATGGAATCTGTAATACCTGGAAAAAGTTACTTGTTAGTATTTTTGTCTTTCCTCATGATGGCTTAATTCTTGAACCAAACACAGCTGTTTTTGAACGGCCTTGAGAGAAAGATAATTTTGGATCCAGATGTTGTAGTTACAACATCTACCAGCAGAAGCTAATTGGACCAAACTAATCAGCCAAACCTCAACCCGTTGGTCAGGATTTAATAATTCTGAGGAGAGCGTGTCCTTGTTAGAGAGCCTGATTTGTTTTTGTCTGTCCTCCTTGATTGCGGTCCTTCACATCTTCCTTCTCTCTCTCTCTCTCTCTCTCTGACTGAGCTCCTCTCATTCCTCTTCTCATCAACCAGACAAATTTTACTTTGTGCATTTTGACCTTTTTTTTTAACTGGTGCATCTAGCTGATTAGCTCACTTGGCTCAAAATATGTGTTTTTCTGCTTTTTAAGCTTAGAATGTGGATTTTAGCTTAGAATGTTTAGATCAAAGCTTAGAATGTGGATCAATCTGATGTAGCTACTCTCAACTACTGCAGATCATCATAATCATAATTGGAATTGGTTGGTTCAGACAGTTATGCGTCATATGTTGTTTGAAAAGTTTCAAGTTTGTTTCACTTGCAAAATAGTGTAAGATAAAATCAGGTACAATGTATTGTAATTCTGCTATTGGGAATGAAAATATTATAATGTAGTTATTTATAATATTTTAACTACATTTCACACTTCTTAACCAGAATGATTGTTGGTTATTTAATAATAATAATAATTATTATTATTTCGTAATAGAGTTAAGAATTGTTGGTCATTCTTTAGGAATTACATTTTTGGACACTGTAAACATTTTTGTTTTTAAAAACTTGTATGAAAAAGTCAAATCTATTGATCTCTAGTGATAAGTTTTTTACATTGATTGATTGTATTTATGTTTCTTTCTGCCCTGTTAATGGGAAACTATAGGACTGTCAAATTGATTAATTGTGAGTTCTTAAATATATATATATATATATATGTGTGTATATGTGTGTGTGTGTGTGTTTATAGTACATACAGGTTATGTAGAAATATTCTTTATTTTGGATGTGAATAATCACGATTAATGAATTTGACAGCCCTATTGAAAAGAAAAAAAAATGCATATACTACCACTGCTTTGAACCAATAATCCATTGCTGTCATAATTCTTGCTTATAGAAGAAATATAGAGACGGTTGTGTTCTTAGCAGAGAAACATAAGATTCGACTCAGCCTTGCATTTCCATACCCAGAAAGCCTCCTCACTCTTTTTTTATGTCCATCATAAATCAGAGACATTTGTTCCAAGTATATATATTCTCCAGGGGGGAACTAGCCACTGATTAGAATAAATGTGATACGGCTAGAGGAGTTTAATAGTGTAAGAGCGCCTCCACAGAAATGTGTGATTTTGTCTTTTGTTTCGGAGAGCTGATGGCATGTGAGCAGCGACACACCCGTGAAATGGTGGGGAAAAGTCGAAAACACATTTCTGAGTAATCTCCCGTTGCATCATCCTGCAGGTCTGGTGTCAGTTTATTGTGGTTATATGGCAGTCCTTTCCAACAGGAGATTAAAGTTGGGTTACTGAGACTGAGCCAGCACTGGCTGTATATCCTGCTGTCTGGAGTCGCTTTCCTCGTCTTTTCCCGCAAAGCACGTTGTGTTTTTTAGATCCCAATCAGAGACTTCACATCCATCTTCACGTATGTCGGCGCCGATGGAGGTCAAGGTAGGGTTAGGAGGATGAAGTCATGCTGTTCCACGATGTAATAAGAGGCTTCTGACAGACTGCAATGTTCTTCTGACCAGGTGACGGTGAAATTGAACGTGGAACGAACGCCGGAACCATGACAGCTCGGAGAGATATTGCCGTCAACTATAAGTGACAGCTGCAACACATACAAATCCATTTACAGCGATAGCGACAGCCCGTAGTAATTTCGGGGCAATGGTTGAATCAGGTTTCTTCAACTTTAGGTGCATTTACACTACTTAAATTCCTTCTTTTTAATAAAGAAATTAATACTTTTATTCAGCAAGGATGCATTACATTGATCAATAGTGACATTAAAGACATTTATAATGGTACAAATGAAATCTATTTCAAGCTGTTCCTTTGAAGTTTCCATTCATCAAAGAATCCTGAATATATCACAGCACAGCTGGTTTTAACATTGACACTTCTGAAGACTGAAGTAATGGCTGCCGAAGATTCAGCTTGGTCATCACAAGAATAAAAATTATTTAAATTGTAATAATATTTCAAAATATTACTGTTTTTTTTTATTGTATTTTTGACCGAATAAATGCAACCTTGGTGACTTTTTTCAAAAACATGAGTTGTAATGACCCCAAAAAGTTTTTAGCGTATATTCCAGGGGCTGATTTTTTTCTGTTTGTCATATATTGCATTTAAGCAGTCTTTGAAACCTTTTTTTCTGTCTCCATCATTTACTTTTGCTACTTCTTCATTTTATTGGTTTACCCCAGAGCAAGTCTTGAATCTTGAAATGAGAAAATGCATTAAAAATAAATAAATACATGAGTGAATGAATTAATAAAAAAATAAATAAAAATAAAATATATTTATTGTGAGAATACATCATTTGTAAGTTAGTGTACTTGTTTACCAAGGAGGCAATGGTGTCGGTGAAGAACATCCATTATGCATTGTTTCCAATTAAGCTGTGATTTTGTCACATTTAGCAAAAAGTCTGAAAGTAGTATTTAGAATACAAACTGTGAAATTTGCCTCAAGACAAAACAGTCAGCCAACTTATTCCTGAACTTTAAAAGTGGCCATTTCCATCACCAAATTTTATTAAATACAATTCATCATTTGAGTTGACTTTCAGGGGGGGAAAAAATGACAGCAATGATACATGTGCACTTTTAAAAATTAAATAAATAATATGAACAGTTGAAAACTTTTAAGAGAGTTTCTGGAGTTGAAGAACCACCCTTTTATGATAGAAAACACAACATTTGGTCATAACTGTGATTTGCTTGGTTACTAGACAGTAAACAAAAAGAGTTTCTTTTTTTAAAGCAATAACTTCAAGCGTGGGCAGCCAAGCAGACCACAGTTGTGAAGAGCAAACATGGCCTCCACGCTCTCGATGTGTAATAACATCTCATCACTGTCGTTCGCACAATATTGATTTGATTTCATTACACTGAAGCGACCGTCCTTTGCTCATAGCCTTTGGCGAATGTGAAGACTCTCTCCAGGTCCCCGGGGACTCGTGCCCCTTACGCTCACATTATGAGCTGGTGCGTGTGTATGTGTGTGTGTGTGTGTGTGTGTGCAGCATGCCGAATGAGAGCCATGTGTCACAGTGCACGAAGGCCTCCTGATGAAGCCATTATTTCCTGTAGGCCTCAGGGGCCCTTAGCGAAGTTGGCATCTATTTTCTCTCTCTTTCTCATTCTCTTTACTTGCTTTGACATCCTTTCTCATTTTCTGTTCTCTCAATGACTCAAAACTTTTTGGAAAAGGAAAACACAAGAAAAATATGCAAAATGCCAAAACAATGAATGATGTGTTTTGCTTGCTTTCAGCGTGGTTGACAGTATCATCCCTGTATGCCTCGTTTTCTCTCATTATTTCTTTAATTCATTATGTCATTAATGTAAGCTTAATGAAGCACAATAAAAATGTCAGACAATAGTTAAAATCTAGAGCAGACAGCCCATTAAAACACTTTTTGTGAGTTTGATTGAAACTATTGTATGATGGTGTTTAATAAATAACACTTGGTGTTCATGAATACACAAGGCATCACTCACTAAACCAAAAATGTATGTATTTACACTGTACTTTTTAAATGCACTGCAACAATGTTTTTTTTATTTACCATCCAAACAGCTTTAAAACAAGATGCAAAATGGTTTAAGATAATGAGGTTTGATTTTATTGGACTAATTGAACAAAACTTGACTTTATAAATTATATCTAGTGTATTTTCCCCATTAGCAAGATGAAGATGGTTTTCTGCTCTGTAACCACTCTGATTTTAAAGCCAATTTCTGCAGGTCATGTTCTCCTCTCTTTGTATTTTCAGATATTGCTGGAGGCGACTGTGGACCGCAAAGGCTACATTGCAGTTGATGACATCCTCCTGTTGAACTACCCCTGTTGTGAGTAGCACACACCTGCCATTATAGTGTGGGAGTTATAGTTGCATGAAAATGTGAAGGACTGTACAAATGCTGGGATCACAGCCTTTTCATGGATGTAATATTGTTGTCTGTCTATGCTATTTTGAGCCAAAAAAAGAGAAAAGAATATGTTAAGCATTAACCATTATTGCAAGTCTTAAGGTAAAATAGCATTGCTAGCATTATTACTCCTATAAGAGAAGGCATTCATAAATTACAGCAAGAATAAATAGATGAAACTTTGTGTTTATGAAAGAGAGACCAATATTTGGCCATTATTACCAATGGTCCTGTCAGTAACGTGCTTGTAGCAGTGATTAAGACAAGTGTAAATATTTGTGATACTGACATTGTATCAAGAGTCTTCACATTCAAATACTGACACCAAATGTTTTAACTAGTAATTTTCTTATTTATTGTGAAAATGAATGTTCAAAATGAACTTCACATTTGAGGATCTGAATATTTTAACAGAAAGAGCTGATACTGACATAGACATACTACTTTAATATAGTATGTTGTATATGTGACCCTGGACCACAAAATCAGTCATAAGGGTCCATTTTTTTTAATTAAAAAAATTATAAATGAGCTTTCTATTGATGTATGGTTTGTTAGGATAGGACAATATTTGGCTGAGATAAAACTATTTGAAAATCTGGAATCTGAGGGTGCTAAAAAATCAAAATATTTAGAAAACTCGCCTTTAAAGTTGTCCAGATGAAGTTCTTAGCAATGCATGTTACTAATCAAAAATTAAGCTTTGATATATTTATTGTAGGAAATTTACAAAATATCTTCATGGTACATGATATTTACTTAATATCCTAATGATGTTTGGCATAAAAGAAAAATCGGTAATTAAACAGGAAGTTTTAGGCCCGGTTTCACAGACAGGGTTTAGACTAAGCCATAGTTCAATTAGGACATTTAAGTCATTTTTATAAACGTACTTAGAAAAAAAACATTACTGGGGTGCATCTTGGGACAAAACAAAGGCACTGATATATTTTAAGATCAGTCAGTGCAAGTTTCTTTCGGTTGAAACAGCTCAGACTTACATTTTAGTCTAGGACTGGGCTTAAGCCTTGTCTGTGAAACCGGGGGATAATGTTTAATATTTAATGTTCTGTAACAGTTTAGGCTTAAAATGTATTGCACAAATTTTACTCTTAAGCTGAATGGCTATATTTACTCATTTTATCCACAAAATCTATAAGTACTGCTATCTGTGATACCCATTTATAATGCATAGTAAATAAGCATTTAAAATATACTGCCTTAATGCTGCTTCCACGATAATTTGAAGATTCAATGTAAAAATATATTTATTTACAAATTTTAATTTTAGGTGTGATTAATCGCAATTATTTACAGACAACATGAGTTTTTTTAATCAATTGACAGCGCTAATATATAATAAATTGTATTAATTGTTCAATAAATGTATATTGCCAGCATGCAGTCTAGATATTGGCATCAACCATTGTCAAAATCCAGATAGTTGAACCACTAGTTTCTAGAAGTTTTTCTAACATGAAACTCACTTCTTTCAGCAGTGACACATCGAGATTTACATTGCTTTCATATACAGTATAACTTTCTGAAGTACATTTTCCTATGCAGGTCCAGGTCCGCACAGATTCTCTTGATAGATCTGTAAGCACACATAATTTGGATATCAAAGACGCTTTTGTACCCAAATTCACCTTTCATCCTTGCTTCAGTCTCTACACTGGCTTTTGGCTTTTAGCTCAGCAGGGTACAGCTACATTGTTACTTTGATGATGAAAAGATCTAGTTTCCATCTTGTGTAAAACGTCTCAGGAACAAGTTTTTTATGCAGCCCCGTCACACTTCATTCCAATTTTAGGTTTTAAAAAGCTTTTTAAGCTTATACAACGTCTGTAGCATGATTTTTGTAACATGAATGATTCATCAGTGCAAAGTTCAAAAAAGTTTGTTGTTTGGATAATGTTAACCAGTAGCCAAGTAACTACACTATATTGCACAGGTTTGACTACTTAAGTAATTTCCATGAGTACAAATCTTAATGTTTAAGCATATAATGATATTCTAGGGGAATTGTGTGCTTCTGATTTTAAAGCAACAGTTTGGACAGGACCCTTTTATATTCTAACATGGCAATGCCTCTGTGTATAAGGCAAGGTTCAAAAATAAATGATTGATTTAGTCAGTGTGGAAGAACTTGACTGGTCTGCAGAAAGCCAAGTCCTAATCCAAGCTGAACACCTCTGGTGTGACTTTAAATGCAGATCTTTAGCCAAAAACTCTTTACCAAACACCAATGACTTGTACATACACTATATGGACAAACGTATTGGGACACCCCCTTCTTTAGAACAGAAAAAGGCACTTCCAAAGCTGTGGCAACAAAGATGGAAACATAATTCATGTATTTAAAAATTGTATTTCCATTTCTGTTGCAACAGTTTTGGAAGTGTCTAAAATGACTGTACCCATATGTACAAGTCATTGGTGTTTGGTAAAGAGTATATCCATTGAGGTATATCAGCCAGTTCAGTTATTTTTATGCTGGTGCTACATTCAACATTTACTATGCAATGCGTGTATCAGTATGTTGCATATGTACCGCATTAGTTAGCGGGGACGTGAACCCTGCTGGCTGCCGGCATGCTGAGATAGCCTGCTAGCTGCCGGACATGGTAGAAAACAAACAGATCAGAGTAGGGAGGAGTTGTTGTGAGGGAGTGTGTGATGTGTTCGGCCCTCCAGTGCAGTGAAGACACTGAGTATACGGAGATGTCTTTTACTGCCCAGGGGGAGAGTAGAAATCCTTTAAACATCCCTAATCCAGCAGAGCTAGATATTTGATTTTAAATGCTGACTGTAGACTGGAAGTTTATGTTGTAATGGTTAGAAGTGAACCATTTTTTTATGTATGATTTATAGAAATGGTAGAATTGGATGTCATGTGATTTAAAATTTTTTGTTTATTTTGTTTTCATTTTGGTCATTTGTGTCAGATAGAGACTCTAAGAGATGAATCATTTGTACCATTTCTTTTTCACCAACCACCTATAATTTAGTTTTAAAAAGGTTCTAATGTGCTGTTAAGTGATTGTCATTCTTTTCAGTTTTTTAGACTTCTATATAATTATAGTAAGGTTTTTTATTTATTTTTATTTTTTATTTTTTTGCTTTAATGCTTTTATTCATCAAGCATGCATTAATCTGATCAGTTGTTAGTGCTGTTAGTGGTCTTTTTAAGTGCGTAGCATTTTTAAGAGCCGATTCAGGTGTTTAGGTCTCAGTAGTATAATGATGATATGCAGTCCCAGTAAAGTATGCCAGATCGCAGTATACTGCTGAATTCTTCCAAACCAGATAGCCAGAATCAACCTGTAAATTCATAAATCGAGAATTTGTCATGCATATTGCATTTTAGGCCATGTCCATGTCTAATTTGCACAATTTCATTAGTGATTCGGGTGCTAGAACAATGCAGACTGTGCATGTAAATAAATGCAATTCATTCTTAGTGAATTTTCCCTTCTCTGACTGGCTTTTATTAAAACAAGCTGCTTCGTATGATAATAGCATGTCTGTATATTTATTTGAGAGCTGCGAGCCTTTTCTAAGGCTAATTCAAAAGGCTCCGACAGCACAATTATCAGCTGTAATTGTTACCGATGTGCTGAAATGTGTTTTAGTGACCTGCCGATAGGGATAGGTGACATGCCGCAGAGATGCGGTCTTTGCTTAAAGTTATCAATCCTTTTCACAACCTCTGAGGGGCATCTTAACGCTTTTAAGGCTTCATAAAACTGTAGTGATATTTATACATATTTAAACAGAGAAAACTGACAAAGTACTATTAGATGGTAATAAAGTGCAATTCCAAACAAGCAAATCAACAGATGCTGTGGTCATGAAAGCTCATCTCTGCTGAGTCTCCTAACACCCTCTTCCTTCGCCCCCCTCCCCACTTCCTGCAGGCGGCAGATGGCATCATCTAAGCCCCACTGTGCACATTAAATAATTAAAACTCTCATCAGGACCTGGACACACATTGTTGAGAGTGGCATTGCGCCAGACTGCGGAAATCACCATTTGGCAAGACAAGTCAAAAAGGAAAGGAAGGCAAAAAGAGTAGAAAGAGAGAATATTTCTCTATGATTTAAGAGAGGGTGTGGTTTCTTTACTTTTTTTATTCTCCACACAGTTATGGCTTTTTCATAACTTTAGTTTTGTGGTAACTGCAATATGTAGTATATAAAGACAAATATTGTAAACCTGTTTTACTGCAGAACACAACGGATTTTCAGTTCCTTTTCATACCTTTTTTGCCTTGTGATTCATGTTGGCTCATAAAAACATGAACTGAGCATCACACAGTGGCATTTCCACCGAACATGTGGCCACCTGTGGACTACAAACAATGTAGCCTGGGCCTCCGCCTGGTTTTACAAAGAAGATAAATGATACAAGCTCAGGGTGCGTGTACAAAACCGCATTCTCTGTTATATCAAACCTCATAACCTGTTTATCTGCTTTGATTGACAGATTTCAGATGTGTGCAGTGTGGGTAGGCGGTTTACGGTGATTTTATATACATCCTGCTCAAGCAGGAAGCTGTTGCCAGAGAAGAGGAAAGCCCTGTGGTTACAGAAGGCAAAATGATTTAAAACTCCAACACAGGCCTGCAAATCTAAGCAAGACAGCCTTGTTATGAAACCTACTGAAAGATTATTGTGCTTCTTTTATCCAACCATTACTGCATCATATGGAAATTAGCCAAAATTTAAACAAATTTACGTTGGAGATTGTTATGGAATGATGCAGACAAAAGATTTAACGGAAACTAAAGTCTAAAGGAGTAGGCTAGTTCACCCAAAAATGAAAGTTTGCTTAAAAAAAAGAAAAAAAGTATTCTTCCTCAGAACATTCAAGATGTAGATGAGTTTCTTCATCAGAACAGAAATCGCTTGCTCACTAATAGATCCTCTGCAGTGAATGGGTGCCGTCACAATGAGTTTAAACAGCTGTTAAAAACATCACAAAAATCCACATGACTCCAGTCCATCAGTTAATGTCGTGTAATAAACAAATCCATGAAGACATTTTCGAAAACAGTTCTAAACAAATATGTTTGTGGATTTAGATGTGAGAAGACAAAGGGAAATGGACATTTTCACTGGAGGAAGTGTTGTTATGGATTATGAATTGGTAGTTTAAAAGCCTTAATGATGGATTTGTTTATTACAAACGCACAGCTTTTCACTTCACAAGACTTTAAATGATAAACTGGAGGGGTATGGATTTTTTGTGGATTATTATGGTTTTTATCAGCTGTTTATATATAACTTTCATTCTGACGGCACCCATTCACTGCTGAGGATCCATTGGTGAGCAAGTGATGTAATTATACATTTCTCCAAATCTGTTTAGATGAAGAAACAAACTCATCTACATCTTGTATAGCCTGAGCATAAATAAATTAACAGATGAAAGATAGATTACAACTACAGTATGTGGGTATCCAAATTATATCGAAGCCATATCCAACTTTTTTTCACGAGTTTGCATTTTAATCTTTAATAAAATATTCATGCAGTTGTTGTCGTAGCAGTGAAAGTGAGTTTTGTCTCTTATCACCACGCAAATAGAAACAGTCCAGTAGTTCAAAATATTAAATTATACATAAACCATGCACTGTTTAAGTAACGATCAGACTGTCAGATGTGCAGGGCTGGCTGCAGTTCCCATAGGAGCTCTCTGCTATCTGAGACTAAACAGTGTTAACTACCACATGAAGCTATTCATGTTGCCTGAGGGCCTTTTTTACATCTGACACCCATTCAATGAACTGGTTTAAAGAAAGAAAGAAATCTAAAAAGTTTCATTTACGCATCTAGTGTGAGCCAGATAGAATACAGCGACAGTATTTATCTGTTTACCTTTTTTACTTTTTGCTCATGTCAACCTCAAGACTTTCAGCACTTGAATGAGTGGTGTCTCCTCCCCCACCATCATGCTCTGAAATGGATTTCTTTATACAGAGTATTATGCAATATATGTGCAGACTATGTATGTAATATCTTGACAGTGCTATGTGTCTTTTATTGGGGTGTTTTTGTGCACATTGAACTGCATCTTGCAGCAATCCTGCACCTGTATTTTCTTGTGGGGATCAATAAAGTATTCCTTTATTTTTATCTATGCTATTTATCTGCTTATTTTTTTCTTTTTATCCTGTCTAATCCCCAATTCTATATATCTCTTCAAATGAGTAGATATGACTTTTAAATTCCCAATTCTATGTATTCAGTTACAAAAAATATCTTCAAATGAGTAGATACGACTTATAAATTCAAAAGGTCATATTGCAGTTTAGTTGAACTGAGACCTTACAAAACTCGATTACGTTTAAAGGACCAAGAACCACGTGTGCTGGAGGAAGATCATCTAGACCTTATTTCATAGGATTCAAGTGTCTCACATGCAGGCAAGAAAACATCCCATATGTGGAACAATTTCACAACGATTAACTAGCCAATCAAACTGGAACAAATCAACATTTCTGGCCACTAAGAGATCGCGTCCTTGTGTTTGAAGTCTGTGTGAAATGACATTCGCAATGCATTTTGCTTCAGAAATATGATATGTTTGAGTATTCAAATAGAAAAATGTAGGGCGGGACTTGATTGGATCATAAAAAGTGCCAGAATGGAACCAGTTGGTTCAGACGTGGAGTTGGAAGAAAAATAATTTCCATGTTCATATAAGAAACATGTATTAAGAAAGGCCAGTGTTGACTTTTAAGCAGGTTAAACAGTGTAAAAGTGGGATCCCAAACTTCCTAATGGTATTGTATGCTAATAAATGGTTCTTTGCTCCCTCTTCATAATAGTTTCTATTATTCTGAACCCCTTATGTCTTTGTGTTCAGATAAAGCCCCTCATTTTTCCCGTCTGGGGGATGTGGAGGTCAACGCTGGACAAAACGCCACTTTCCAGTGTGTGGCAGCTGGACGTCCCAATGAAGCAGAGAAATTTCTGTTGGAGGTGAGTATACAGTAGATTTTTAGAGAGAATAATCAGGTGTTGTCGAATTCAATAATAATCAGCCAAAGGATAAAGTTGTGACTTGTTGCTAGTCAACAAAATTCAAAATTATAGCACCAAACTGGTTCAAAGCACCTGAATGTTAATGTTTAAAAAATACATTTTAGGAACACTTTTTTTCATTGATTTGGTCTTAAAACTACTCTTGTCCCTCAGATGAGATCAGAAAGGTCATGTTTATGAAATCAGAATTCCTTCTCTTTCTCATTTAGTTTTTATCCAAAGTTTAACCAAAAACTTTTCGGAAGATGTCTTCAAGCCATGTAGAGCTAAACCTCTTCACCGTTCGTTATATAATAATATTGTTCTGGGAGCAGTTTTAGGCTGTAACATTGTGTTTGGAAGGAACATTTCCCACTGTCTTCGGAGAGCTGAAGTTTCTGGCATGAAAGGTGGAATTAAATCAAATGAGTGATTATGTCACATCAAGGTCAAGGACAGATGCCTGTGGTTGCAAGCTGTCACAGCAACACAAGATTCTGCAATAATCAATGTCCTCAAACCCTCTGAAGTGCTTATTCCTCCCCTAAACACAGCAGGAGATATACGACTCTACAGCTTCATTTCTGTTTTATATGGATGTTTTCTTACTTCTTCTGTCTTTACTCATGGATATTATGCTTGGTAAATATTTATTTATTTAGCAGCCGTGGTCCATTACAGGATGACATTTGGTGACCTGAATATTTTACAATGTATAATGGTCTTAATGTTATTTTAAATATATATATATATATATATATATATATATATATTACACTGCTTTTCACAGGTTTGAGGTAAATACGTTTTTAATTTGTTTTTATTTTTAATTATTCAGTAATGATACATTAAATCGACCAATCTTTGTCTGATATATGCTGTTCTAATTATATATTTGGTTTCAAAGAAACCAAAAAAAAGGAAAGTTTCCACAATAATATCAAACAGCACAACTGTTTTCAGCATTGATAAGAAATATATCTTAAGCACAGCATAATTATATTTTAAAACATATTCAAAATGAATAGTTCAATTGTAGTAATGTAGTTTTGTATTTTTAATGTATTTTTAATTTAATAAATGCTCTTGGTGAGCATTAGAGACGTCTTTCAAAAACATTCAATCTTATAAATCTTACCAACCCCAAACTTTTGAATGGTAGTGCATAAATAGTAAAACTGTGTGTGTATTATTTAAAAAACTATATTACAGTAACTTGATTAAATACATTTTAGTGCATTTGACTTTTTTCCTAATTACGTTATTGTCGTTTTTTATCAAGTGTGTCAGCTAATACCAGACAAACACATGGGTCAAATGCATCAGTAATGCGTGGCACGCTTAGTCCAAAACAGATTGTCCACAGCTCTCCTATGTTGATCCTACATGTTTGCCTGTCTGGCAGTTCACTGAATGTGATTGCTAGGTTGAATAAAGACCGAGTGGCTCTCAAAGCCAGATGATTGTACGTTTGGCTTTGTTTTATGTGAACCTCAAATTTGCAGCCATTGCCCACACATTTACCCCTGCATTCATGTCTGGTTTGTGTGGTCTTGAACCACATTGAAAGCCTAAACACTTTAGCAGCCCCATAATAAACTAACACACATAGTTGCGTATCAGCCGCAGACCTCCTTTTCGAAGTGCTTTCCGTTAGTATGAGTGCACTCTCAGCGCTCATTTTGTGTCCTTGGTATTCAGAGAGGGGAAAGAGGGAATGCATTGACATCTTGGATGGTGCTATTCACACCACTGTCTCGCTTAAATTACCTGAGCCGCAGTGAAAGCTTGCTGTTATCAAGTGTGTTTTTGTGTGAGAGATGTGTCTGGTGCCTCACAAAGCTCCACGTAGCAATTCCTGATACTCAGTGACGTGCAAGACTTATTCATTTTTGGTCCTTATTCAGATGAATCATACTTTGGTGTCCAACATTTATGGCTCATCTTTCAAAATAAACTGAAGCTATCTGAATGGAATTGTGTCATTGCACTTAAAGTAGTAAATAAAATGTTTATTAAATCAGATTTTATAGCATTTATAGCAAACACAGATATTCAAGCTGCTCTTTTCCATACAATGAAAGTGAATAGTGAACAGTTATTTTAGTGTTATTTATGTACAATGTATTTATTCATATTTTAAATTATTTAAATTAGATTTTGTGTTTTATTATGTATTCAATTTTTGGTTTCTGTTTTGCTTTAACTTATTTGTATTTCATTTTTAGTAATTCTGGTATTTTACCTTATTTTATTTTATTTTTAGTTTAGTTTAGTTTAGTTTACAAACTTTAAAAAAGAAAAAATTAATAATGACACTGCTGTCAAGCTCCAGAATTTTTTTTTTTTTTTTTTTAAAGTTGTTCCCTGAAAATGTTCTGTGCCATTATGTATTTTCTTTGCTGATTTTTATATCTCATTCGCAATTTTAAATATATAAATATTTATATTTTGCATATTATTGTCAGTTATGGGGCATACACAAACTTTTGATGTTTTCACTATTGATTGTCAGAGACCAACTACTTAAATATAGGTCTGTTTCTCACACGCACCTATAAGATGATGTCAGGTTACTTGTGTAACTTAATATTATTATAATATCCAGTCATATGGACTACTTTTATGTTGGTATTTTTTGTGCTTTTTGCAGCTTGACAGCCTGTCACTATGATATATATGTGCACATAAATCGCATAATTGATAACTTCATCATCAAGAAGTAATATAATTGGGCAAATGCAATTTAATGTTGTTTTGGCTGAGTATTTGAGTGTCCTGAGCTTAATGACAAATGGCTCTATCCCTCCAGATATTCTGTTGTCGCCACGACTAGCATCCAGAAAAGTGCATTGCTCATTCAGTGTTTATGTAAGTACTTGGCAGCATGTGCTTGGTGACTAGGCTGTAGCATTTTCTTGTTTTTCTTCTTTTCTAGCGGCACAATGGTGAAGTGTCTTCAGGTGGTTCTGTCAAGCACTTGGGCCGCAACCGCTTCTCAGTGTCCTTTCAACTGGAGGACGTCCAAAAGCCAGAGCAGGACCTCTACCGCTGCGTCACGCAGTCCTCCAGAGGCTCCGGCGTCTCCAACTTTGCTGAACTCATTGTCAAAGGTGAAGAGCTTGTTTTCTTTCCTTCTTTTGTCCTTTCAGTCTTCGTTTTACTGCCCATAATGTGCACATCACAAGATAATGGGATTCTGGCTAAATCCATGTCATTGTATTCTTTTTTCATTATAGCCTTGCATTCTCACATCTTACACTCCTTTGTCCTGAAATTGCCAGTTTAGTAAGAAGGATGTACAGTATGTGTGGACTGTTGTAGAAGCAGACTTTTTTGTCCGTTGGTATTTAGGAAAGCTTAAAGGAGCAGTACACCCCAAAAAAAAAGAAAAAGATAATTCTGACTTTATTCACTCCCACTTAATTAAGTTTGTTCAGTACAAAAAATATGATTTTATTTATTTTTGTCCTTTTTTTGAGCTTGACAGTCTATCTAAAAAAGTCCAGTATAAAGATTCTTTAAAATGTATTGTTTTGTGCATACAGCATACAGGTTTGGAACAACATGAGGATTAAATAATGACAAAATTTTCATTTCCGCTTTCCCTTTAAATTCTGAATCAACCATATAACTTGACACCTGCCCATCAGCCTGCAGTGGCAGCTTTCTGTGTCCACATGTAAACCCGGGTCAGATTGATATCCCCTAAGCAAAAGAAGAAGTCAGGGGTGGAATAAGAATAGGGATGGATGAACCACGTGGATTATTCAACATCCGTCCTCAAGGCATACTGAGAGAGGTTATGAGACAGCACCATGCTAATCCTATTGATAGATGTAGCAGCACGGATTACGGAGAGTTTAGAAATACGGCTTTACTGTATTCTACAATGTGACCCAGAAGCACAGCATTATAAACCTTCAGGCTGTTTTCTTTAAATGCAGTCATAACAAACCAGAAATGAAAAATCACAGGTAATACCCTCAGAGATCCTAAAAGAGAAACTTCTAGCTATTCAATTATTTGTACTCCCTCACACTGTTTATTATTTAACCCTAAAGCCCCTACAGCAAGGCTAAGCACTTTGCTTTCTTCACACCTAAATCACAGAATAAAATAGTAGTTTTTTGAACCAGTTTTGAACATGGAATATGGGCATTATCCCTTTTGTATTGTTTTCTTTAAATTGTTTAGTTTCATTTGTTTGTTTGTTAGTTTTCTTTAAAAAAAAAAATTTTTTTCATGTTTTGCGTTTTTTGTTTTATGATTTTAGTTTAGTTTTCTTTGCTTAGAGAAAATGGCTTTGTTGTATAGGTAACACTACTTTTGCCGGCAGATAACCTTGTAATTTGTATGTTTCTCTTGCTAAAGCGATTGGATAAGAGCGCCTGCTAAATGCCGTAAAATTGCTAATGTTCTCTAGATCTTGTCATCAAATTCAAAACTCATTTTGACATGCAGTGTTTCTTGGGGACTGACTAATCAAATGGTTCAGGAAAGTGCTCGATACAAAGCATTTGCTCTTGCAGCACTTGTCACACTGACTCATTACAACTTCATCATTATATTTTTACCAGAGTTGTAGGCATAATCCACTTGGGAACATCGCAATATGAAGCACAACTTATAATGAGACCTGCTTGCATCTGTGTCTCTATGTTAGAGAGCTTTAAAGCCATTTCAGACTATAGCTGCATTCCCTCTGCAGCATGTTATTGGCATTGCTTCCTGATGGCTTTTACTTCGACAGGAGGTCCTATTTAAAATGCATTACTGCACCTCAGTTAAGCACGGCAGATTGGCCCCACCAGACGAGTCCGTAAAGCTATAGGCCCACATGCTAGCACGGCAGCATTGACGCAAGCCCATTACGTTCACCTTAGTTTTCCCTTCCCTTCGCTCTGATCTTCTCCTTGTCTTTTCCAAACTGCCCTCCCACGCTTGCCCTCACTAACGAGAGGCTAATCAGTCCTTTAATTAGCTTGATCAACTCATTTCACAACTCACTGTTCCTCAATGGGCCCATAGATTACACAGCAACAGGGCTAATGCAGAGGAGCCAGAGGGCTAATGAGAATTGTTCTCAGTCAGTCAGTAAGGTTCAGATCTGTTTTTCACAGTAACACTGAACTCTACTCTGGCGAAAGAAGCTTTCTCAGGGTGAAATTAATCATCTACCCTAACCAACGCTGGATAGAGGGAGAATCGCAGAGACGGCCTGTTTTTATGTCTCTTCGCATATGAAAGTGGAGTCTAAGTTGACTTTATATTATTCTCTGAGCCTTTCTCTGACAGACAAGATGAGCTTTATTATTCCCTGCCATCTCATATCACTCCCAGGAGAGGCTTTCTCTGTCCCTAGCTGGATATTTGCCATCTGCAGCTGGCCTTGAGAGAGAAAGCTTGCAGACACAGCAGACCCGAAGATTAGTCATGGGAAAAGTCAGCGCTGATATCTTTTCATTCGTTGGACACTCGCTTCTGTCCTTACAAATCAATTTCTTTCACTAATTGTTTGATAACTCAGGACCCTTTGAAGTTCTAGTCATTAGTCAGGGTTTAAATATATATCTAAAAAACGTTATACCTTGCAAATCAAATGTGAGATTGTGGTTATACTGTGTAGCTGCCCGCTAAGTTCCTCAGGGAGCCAAAAGCTCACACTAAATAGCATGACCTTGTATCTGAGGTTATTCCACAGTCTACTGGCTTGCACATCTGTTGGTTTACTCATAGCTTTCCCTCGAGGACTTGAAAGAACCAGCTATTGGAGATTTAATGTTCATGGCCAGATTGGTATTTTAACCCTTGAACCTTGTGTTTTTAAGTTGTACAGTTTGAACTGAAAATGTTCTTTCACCTCATCTCAGCAGTGTATGGTCAAGATAAGCTTTAAAAACTGGGTGAAAGATATCAGACAGATTTAGGTTAGTGTACATTAAAAGTTTTCATATTTCTCCTGGGGGCTGCTTGAAAAGGGCTAACATATTAACATGTTTTCTTCATTCCTGGAATAGATTCTTACCATCATCTCCTTTGTATCTCCGTAACAGTTCCCCCATCTCCCATTGCTCCGCCCCAGCTGTTGAGAGCAGGCTCCACGTATTTGATCATTCAACTAAACACAAACTCCATTCTGGGCGATGGCCCCATCATCCGTCGGGAAATCGAATATCGGGCCAGCCAGGCACCTTGGTCGGAGATCCTTGGAGTTAACATGGTTACCTATAAGCTCTGGCACCTGGATCCAGATACAGAGTACCATATCAGTGTGCTGCTCACCCGGCCGGGCGAGGGTGGGACGGGGCCACCAGGACCACCCCTCATCAGCAGAACTAAATGTGCAGGTGAGTGACCAGAGACTGTCACATACATTACGAAGTCTGTTGAAAATTACTGTCATATTTTGATGTTGGATGAGAATTAAGATTATGTAAAGTAAGTATCCATTTAAGTTCTCATTTAAACTCTCTATATACACACAAACACATCTACACACACATACAGTATATATAAATGTATTTTAGAATGTAAATGAATACATATATTACACTATTTATTTATTCAGACAACAATACAAACGAACAACTCGATACATACCCGATACCATAAACCGTAAACATTTCTTATCATATTCTAGACCAAGACTACAAAAATGTGTGTGACATCGAAAACCCAATGTGAATTTGGTCAAGTGTTTAATGCTGGTTCATAAAATAAATCTGACTCAATTTTTGAAAAAGTGGATGATTAATTGAAACTTACATTTTCTGAACCGAAACTGCGGGCATCTCTCCTGTGGTGCCTTCTTGTGCCTGTCAAAACAAACAGCAAGGGGTCGGTAATGCATGGTTCTACCTGCAAATGAGAGTCTCTACCACGTCCAGCTGTTTCAGTCCTGGAAAGGGTGTGATTAGGAAGATTGATCCTGGTTTTATCTGAGTGAAAACGAGAGTGAAAATGCAGGTTGAGGATTGGACCCAGACCTGGTCAACATAGTAATGGTCACCACTTTACATCACATCCTCTTCCAAACACATATATACGCTATCACACAAATCACTGCCTGCCTTTGTAAATGACACATCACGATTATTCCCAGCTTGTTCCTGAGACCAGACACCTACCATTCATCAGCAAGCAAGACGAAAAGAGGCAGCCAGGTGAAAAAGGGAGTGCGGAAAAGCATGACAACACAGGAGGCTTTAGAATGACATAGCAGGGAGAAAAAGACATCAGCAGATAAGACGAGAGAGTCGGAGCGAGAAAGATTCGTCTGTGAGTCACTTCCAGACACGTTTTTGTCTTAAACAGCTTTTGTCTCTAAAAGAAAGGCGGAGAAAATGAGGAGCAGACGTTCATGCTAAATATTTCCTACTGTTTCCATTTCCACTTCCACATTAAGTCTAGATTGAAATTCTTCTTTAAATGGAGTATTTGCATCATATTCCCAGTGGTGCCTCGCTGCACATGAATATTGGGGCTGTTTAAGCTGCTGTCATATTTGCTGAACTGTTGAAGATGTAATTTTGACTCAATAGAAGCACATCAGTGGGATTGGAAGTAAAATGAGGTTTTCCATACTCTGCTCATGCTCAAATCTCCTGTGTATTCTGCCATCAGCTGAATAGAAGTCGAAGATATAATTGAGTGCTTGGAGAAGTGTGCTAGTGGGAACGCCATGTTGTGTCAGAGGCTATGAAGTTTTGATTTGTTTGACAGCGCTTGCTCACACACACGCATACGCTGGTACGTTCGCTGTGATGATTTATTAATCACGGTTGAAAGAGGGTTAGCGTTTACAGTCATGTGACTCGATATTCAGATTAGCCTCCAGAGAGCTCTGTCACAAAAAATATTAGGCTTAGCCGCTGCTGCAGGACAAGATGTTTGTTTTGTAACATCATCTGCAATAGTTTTTATTCATGATTTAATCTTTTACTGAATTTGATGGATTTATGGTTCTTTACTAAATGCATTACCTTCAGCCATCAAGGGAGGGACATTTTATTCTTTAGAGGTCTGGTCATAGAGCTTTCAAGTATGCTTCACTTAAAGGGATAGTTCATCCATAAATGGACATTCTGTCATCATTTACTCACCCTCATGTCATGTCGTTCCATACCTGAATTACTTGTTTTTTCTTCTGTGTAACAGAAAAGAAGATTTTATTTAATTTTTTTCTTTCAAGCAGTGAAAGTATTGGTTACTTGGGTATTATACAGCACCCCAAAACATCACAAACCCCCACTGGTCACATTTTCTCCCTGATTCTTTTCTCTCTCTCGCTTTTTGGATAGAGAGAAGTGTCAGCTCATCTGTCTTCATCCGGCAGGTGAATCCACCTCCTCCATTACAAAGGTGACTGTAATCATCTTCTCTGGCTCCATATGAGCCGCACAAAATGGCCTCCATCCGGGGATGCCATTACCTCCTGTACACAGACCTGATGCTGACAATCTTCCCTGTTGATATATCCCTTTCTGGCATCCAGCAAGATCTTGTTAGTTTATTTGTTTGTGTAGTTAGGCTCACCTTATATGGTCTCTCTCTCCTAGCAGCTTATTTTTATTTTGTGTTTCACTGCAAGAACGTTAACTACTTCCAGGACCTTGGGTGACTTCTCCGCCAAAAAACTGGAAGAAAGTGAAATGAATGATGAGATGACTAGGTTGTTTCTGGCTGCAGCTGAAGATTGCATCCTGGTGCACAGCTCTAGGTAGTGACCTACATAAAAATGATGAAAGAAGGCACAGTCCTGTGGGCACAGCCAGGGAACCGGTGGACATTTTGCCGAACACAGCCAGGTGTGCTTGATGAGGCGTTGTTGTGATTAGGAGCAGGATGTGATGTGAAGGAATGTTCCTCAGAGGAGAGGGAGATTAGAAAGGGGAAAAAGATGGAATAATGGGACAAACATTGTACTTCTGCCACAGACTGGTTCACAGATGGACCTCCACCTGCTGCTGGGTCTCTTTAGGTGTTCATTGGAGTGAGTTACACTCTGGATTGTAATGACTTAAAGGTACAGTGCACCCAAAAAATGCAAAAAATAAAATAAAATGTTTACTCACCTTTGTGACATTCCAAATTTGTATGACTTTTTCTTCTGCCAAACACAAAAGATGATTATATTGTATTGATTGATTGATTCATACAATAAAAGTCAATGAGACTTTTATTGTATGGCCAAAAAGAGGCATTGAACATTTTTCAAAACAACTTTTGTGTTCTGGAGAAGAAAGTCAAAAATTCTCATCATTTACTCGTCCTTGTGACATTCCAAACATGTTTGACTTTCTTTCTTGCATGAAATAAGGTGATGTTTTCAACAGCATACTGCTGTTTTCCCCATGCAATGAAAGTTGATAGTGATGAGTGCTGCAAAATCCCCAAAAGGGACAAAAACACAATAAAATCATTTTATGCTGTATATGTTTTCTGAATGGAGCTTTGTGTGAGGAACAGACCAAAAGACAGAGCACCAAGTTTGAAATCTGTGATGGTTGAATAGGGTAAAAAAAAATTCAGTAAAATCATGATTTAAATTTCAGTCTGTTCCTCACAGAAAACATTAAATATCCTGGACGAGTCATGAGTCAGGAATCCTTTTATAACATTTTTATGGTGCTTTATAGTTCCTTCTTGAGCGTGACAACCATTTGTCACTACATACAATATATTTCAAAAGTTTTTTTTAAATTGATCAAAAAGGACAGAAAGAAAAGCCAATTATGATGTTACAAATTATTAATATTTCAAATAAATGCTGTTCTTTTTAACTTTCTATTCATCAAAGAATCCTGAAAAAAAACTGTCATGGTTTAATCAAAAATATGCAGCTCCATTGTTTTCCACAATGATAGTAATTAGAATTGTTTCTTGAGCTCCAAGCATAGATCAACATAGAATGATTTCTGAAGGATCATGTGACCCTGAAGACTGAAGGAATGGCTGCTGTAATTTCAGATTGCCATTACAGGAATAAATTACATTCCAAAACATATTATAACAGAACAGTTATTTTAAATTATTATAATGTTTTCACAATATTGTACAACTGCGCAAGTCATGTAAATTATTTCTGGGTGAACTATCCCTTTACTAAATGTCTGTAATAAGAGTAACATGTAGCAGTTTATTCTTTCATGATTTTTATTCCCATGATTTAAAGTCAGATACGAATGCTCGTATGCACATTTGATTAAACCCACTCCCATCCATCTCAATATAAACGATTTTACCCCAGATATCACAGAATCATGTTTCTCATCCGTTTTCCTTTTACAAACCAACGACCAGAACTTCACGCCCATTAGTTCACTGTATAACCTTAGTTCTCTCAGGACTACCTCATGTATCAACATTATCTAGAGTAATGGGACAGAAACTGGTCTTGTTTAGACTTCCAGCTGCCCGTGAGGAATTGACATGCTGCCCCAGGCCCCTGGCTGCTCTCTCTGGGTTCGGTCCCATCTCAGACGGGAGCCAAGGAGTGGGCGCTCGAAGCGCTGCTCTTGGCATCCAGACAAAGCCTTCGAACTAGGTTAAGGGAAGTAGGGTGACACAAAAGGCCCTTTTGAGCTCCTCAAAGAGCACAGTGTAGACTCTTGGATTGTTTTAAAGACGACACAAGCCAACAACATCCCATTAGTTTGCTTTTAACTAACAATCAATAGTTCCATTAAGACGATCATCACTCTATTTTGGTCGTATTTCCTGTGGAGGCAAATGGGACCTTTTGACATTCAATGTGTATTTTAGGAAACGAACATCGTTCATTCGTGTCATTTTCAGGTCCACTAAGTGCTTCTGTTGATAAGAAATCCAATCGCGCTGGAAGTTAATCTAAATGTAAATCTACAAATGAAACCAAATGTAAATCTAAATATAGACCTTAAGGAAATGTGTAGAGAGATGTGGCGAAAGCTCTCTGATGTGTGAGATATTTCAGGATTAACGGAGCTTAATGTTACGAGTGCATTTCTGCAAGAGAAGTGCTGAATTAGTATTCTGCGATCCGTACACGTTCTCCTCGGAGGACTTCAAGACGAAATGCATTTCCTCTAATTCGCTGTCCTTATGGTCTTGGTGCATTAGCTACCTCACCTTACCTTTAGTAGTAATCCTAATTCTTAAGAGCATGTCTTCTGAGCATCGGTTTGAGAGGAACAATAAAGACCTTGAGCTGTGACCTCATACTTTTTACAGGAAGTGCGCACTTCACATCCCCTTTGTTGTACCTTCCCACTTGGGTCCATTAGTCATCAGGTCCCATTAAAAGAACAAAGGAGTACAATACATTATGTGGAGATATATTTGACCAAAATGCATTGATTGTCTTAATAATGGACCGTGACAAATGCACTCATTGATAGTGAGGCTGGATGTCCTTGGTTCACCCTCCCTCGCTGTGAGAAACACTAAGGTTGCTGTGTGCCCTACAGACAGTAGCTTCCTCTGTCTCTTTATATCACATACGCCAAAGGTGGTCGCTGATCTTTCTGCCCCCGGTGAATAAGAAAGTACGAACACAGATGTGAGTTATGCCAAAAATAGTTGGCCTAACGCAACGACCTTGCACTAACGGTAACTGGCAGAGCTGAGTGTCCTTGAACGGGGCTCATGGCCCCTGGACGATGGGGCAGGCAGATACTCGATTTGCTTAGCGACACGGAGGTGGCAAATGGCGGGAGAGAAAGTACAACCTGCAGCCTGTGGAATTAATTAACGTAATTTGGCATGAGTTGTGTCCTCATTAGCAGGTGGTCCCTCAACCTTTTTGACCGTGGTGGCGCCTCCTACCTGTGGTGGGTGGGGTAGGCGAGAACTCTTGTGACCTGGTGATGTCCCCATGCAGATTCCCTGCATTTTTGGCTTATGTTAACAAAATGCTTTACCATTTTCTATTCCAATAGAGCCCATGCGGGCGCTGCGTGGTCTTCGAGCCTCGGAGATCCAGTCCCGGCAGCTGACCTTGCAGTGGGAGATGCCGGCCTTCAACCTGACCCGCTGCCACACGTACTCTGTCTCCTTGTGTTACCGTTACACGACCGCTGGGGGTGGCGGTGGGCACAACACCACGGTGAGAGAATGCCTGGCTGTGGAGCACAACACTTCACGCTTCACTCTCAGAGATCTGCCTCCTTTTCACACCATCCAAATACGCCTGGCACTCGCCAACACCGAGGGCAAGAAGGAAGGGAAGGAGGTCATGTTTCAAACTGAGGAGGACAGTAAGTAGCGGAGCTTTCAATGAATATTTACTTGTTGTATTTCTGTTGCAGTGGTGCCTGGGTTTCAAGAGTGGGGAAGCGCAGATGTCTCATGAATGACAAATTGTGTAACATTGTGCCACAAAATGTGATGATACTACTACAGACTACTACTAAGAAGTAAAATAGACATTTTCAGGTTTCTCAGCAGCAGAAGTCGTCATAGTTCGGTTAACTTAGAGAGCAGTGAATGGGAGAGTACCACAAATCAATTTTTGCTTTCCCATTTGATCAAATAGTAAAAGAAAAACTACATGATAGTGTTTTCATGACTTTCAAAAAAAAGATTTTTTTTTTTACCGTCCCTCACATAGACGCTGCATTAGAAACACCCTCGCATTAGCGTTAACTAGTTTTTTGTACGTTTTTTTGTAATTTGGTGATATAATGCAAAGTATAGTGTTATAAATGTACATACATTTAAAAAAAAAAATCTAAATATAAAAAGGATTTACAATACTGATAACCATTGAAACGCGTCATCACAGTCTTGTGAAAACGGTCCATGATTGACCAAGTTCAGAACTACATTTTTTACAATATTTACAAATGGTAATAGGCCAAATTTCCCACGTCCTGTCCATTTTAGAGCTCACCTCAAATGCTCATTCATCATTTAGAGAAATGAGGCTTCAAAACAAGACAAAGATAGTGATTGAAAGCCTATCTTCCAGTAAATAATCAAACAATTACCAATTAAAGTAAACTTAAAGTGTTTGCAAATATTTACTTTTACTAAAATAATCATAGTTAGATGCATGTAAATGGATGCTTGGATGATGCATAGATTAGATATATAGAAAAGAAAGAAAGGATGGATGATGGATGGATGATAAGGGTGGATGGAAAGAGCAAAAAAAAGAAAAGGATGGATAGTAAGCGATGGGTGATAAAAAAAGTATAGATGGAAAGAAAGAAAAAGTAAGGGCATATAGAAGATTAATGGATTAAGGATAAATGGAAAGAAAGAATGGATGGATGATAAAAGATGAATGGATTATTGAATGAAAAAAGAATGGATGGATGGAAAAAGAAAGAAAGGGAAAGAGGTATTAACACACAAAGAAAGAAAAAGATAAAGTTGACAAAGTTGTTAAGTTGTTCCTATAGGGTTGTAGTATTTACTTCTGGAGTCTTCTGAATAAAAATGTTTCTCTTAGATCTGTTCAACATCACAATCATAAAGACACAGACGTTCCCAAATGGATTTGAAATGAATTTTTAATTATTCTCTCCAGGGAGCTGAGCATGAGCAGGCCAGGGAAGATTTTTATGCCCGTTTCTGTGCTCGGTCCAGCCGGCTTGGGCTGTAAAAATTCTGGCTTAAGGACAAAATAATTTTCTGGGAAAAATTTGAAACACTAGTGTTTCGCCCAGACAGGAAGTATGATGAAATAAGAGAGAAAAAGAGAGGGAGGAAAGGGAGCGCTCAATTATCAACACTCCTCTGAAGCTTCAATCAGCAATTCTTTTCTTTCATGGCCTGTCACAAGAAGAAGTGATGGAGTCAGCGATTTTGACTCAGTCTGAGTGAGCGTGTTATTTTCGCCACCGGCTATCTCTGCCTCACCAACTATCACCCCGCGCACACACGCTGTGCACATACCCGAGGGCTAACGAGGATGGCTCAGTGACAGAGCACAAATGGCTGTAAAAACATCTGCTGATGTGTTACTGCTGCAGTGTGTGAGAGCTTAGAGCATCATCTGTCTCTCTAGCACCATTTCCACTTCCTCCTTGTTCTTTCTGCCAGCTTTTATGTCTGTTAATGAACCCGTGTTAATATTAATCAGCCAAAAAAAGCCATGTCATCAGCTGCAAGTGTTGCCCTTTCTTTCTGTCGCACAGGCTTTGTATTTCCTGCTGAGAAGTCCAGCTTCGACCAGCATGAATTTCCACGCTGCTCCAGGCTGGTTAAGGCTGCTTTCATGCCGGTGTGGTTGATTGATCAGTGTAACTCTGCTGTTCATTTGCAAACCTAACTGATGAAACTAATTAAGCAGCATGGCCTTTCTGGAGAATATGGTTAAGCTAGTTAAATAAAAATGAAAATTGTGTTCTCGTTCCAAACCTGTGAAGTTTTTAAGAATGCTGCTCTCTTCTATACATTGAAAGGACAAAAACAAATCATTAAAATGATTCCTATGACCCTTCCAATTATCCTGAGGCCACATAATAGTTTTGTGAGGAAAAGACTGAAAGTTATATTGTTATGCACAGAAAATCTATACTATATTGTAGCTCTCAAATTTCATTCAGGTTCTGTATGCTGTGTGAAGAGTTCAAAGGCCATTGGTTCTCACTTGTCTTGTAACCAATCGCAACACAGCAAATTTGAATGTGCAGGTGAGCTAATGAAATTTCGGAGCTGCAGTTGATGGCAAAAGTTTCTGTGAATAAAGACTGATATCACACAAAGCTAATAGGGAATGAGTCATTATTACATCCGCTAGGGGTAAGACGTAATAAATAAATAAAACGAACCAAAAGACTTCCGGCTGGCCGTCAGACCAAAAAGAACCCAAGCAAAAATCACAATAAATAAGGTAAATTTATTGTAAGTTACAAAAGGGGAAAACCATCAATAAATAGTAGCCCCCCTTAAGGGACCCACGGTCCAACCAAAGATAACATTTGAACAATACAATATCAAAGAAAATAAACAAAGAGAAAACAAGGAATCAGATGGTATTTTTCGTCAGAGAGACCCAAGGCCAAAATAACAAACAAAACCAAGCTAATAAAGTAAAACAACAATAGAAATAACCTACAAAGAAAAGAAAATTAAATACAATCAAGCAAACTACTCTTAACATAAACATCACAAAAAGGAGATCTAAACAAAAAGGCAGGTCTCTCCTACATTTCTACCGTATTCCAAACTAAACCAACGATCAAATAAAACACTCAACAAAACACAATTTTGGTCTGGCGGCTAGCAGGAAGCCTGGAGCAGTGTGACCGGCCCGAAGTCACACCGAACCCCTTCTGATGAACGGAAGAGGCGTTTTAAAGGAAACCGCCAGCTGGTCACCCAATTACCACTGATAGGCAGCAACCCTCAGCAAATCAGCGGCGATCTGAAACTCAAAAAGAAAACATCCAGCAGAATACAAATTATATATATAAAAAAGAAACAAACATCATAACTTAACAGTCATGTGGACCATTTTTATGATATTATTATGATGCATTTCCTCCCCCTGATTATTTTTGGATTATTTACATGCTATTATAGTATTTATTAATATTTTCATTAATTAATATTTTCAGTTTTCATTTTAGTTTCAATTTGATTAGTTTTGTTCTTTTTATTTTTATGTATATTTAGCTTTAATTCATTTTCATTTAACTTTTAATTAATATTTTCATCAATTAATATATTCCTTTTTAATTTTATTTTAAATGATAGTAGTTTTGTTTTCTTTCTCCTTTTTATTATTTATTTTAATATTTATATTTAGCTTTAATTTATTTTCATTTCACTTTTAGTTTAGTACCTTGACGTACGTATATTTTCAGTTTCTCATTTTAAATGTTAACGTTTTTCATGTAATTTATATTTCATTTTATTTCAGAAAATATTTTAATAGCTTTAGTTTTATTTAACAATAACAACAATGTATGGAAAACATTTGTGTCAAAAATTCATATGGATTGGAAAGAAAATAAGGTGAGTAAAGGATGACCAGTTTAATTTTTGAGTGAACTCTTCCTTTAAGAAGCTTGATGGGGACATAAAGAAACCAACATTCAAAACACATACACTATTCTTTTTAGCGCATTCCATCAAATCTGGAGAGCACATTCCCAGCTCTTTGATTCCATATCACATATTCAAGTGACCTGACAACAGTACTGAATCACTTAGATTAGTTATAATAGATGAGTCTCTGTTCATAACATAAAAGGCCTGCTTAAGACTTTCATAATGACAACGGCTGTAATGAGGATATTAGAGTTGACCTTTGGGGGACTTTAAGCGATTAACCCTCTCACTTTGAGTAAATGCTAGTGAAATTACTAGTCTGACAGTGTAGTATCTTTCCGTTTCTTCATTCATAACCAGTGGCTTCTCTGGTTTCCCACAGTTCCCGGAGGCATTGCTCCCGAGTCTCTTACCTTCACGCCGCTGGAGGATATGATCTTCCTGAAGTGGGAGGAGCCGGTGGAACCCAACGGCCTCATCACGCAGTATGAGGTATGTGCTTTCCTACTCTTTACCGCACTCATATCCATTTCTCTCACGCTGTCTGAATCCGCAGAGATTGGCTCTGACGAGTCAGCGTTTTTACCAGGTGAAATATCGATGATCCACAATCCTTGAAAGACAAAACTTCCCACTGTGTGTTAAAATTGGACTGCCAGTTTAAATTATTTATGAACGTGCCGCTAACATATGATCCCCCGCATGCATGTGCACACAGACCTGACTGACAGTGTGCTGTATTAGGAAGACCTTGGAATGCGAGTGTTTTCCACCCCTATATAATTTGGAGTTTCAGTCGAGTGGGCAGGAAGTGCTGAATTGTTTTTGTTGTTCTTTCTCAACTCAAGTCAGTGACAGGCAGAAAGTATGTATGAAGTCATGATTTGGACCTGGAACTCTGCATGCTGCCAGAGACACAAGAGCCACCAAGGCCAGCCCTCCCTCTAATTGGTCCCTACTGCACCAGCCATCTGTTAGTAAATGACAGAAAGATGTCTCTATCTAAGTTCTATATGCTGTCTCCTACACTTTTTGCCATTTTAGAATCTTGCTTTATTTGAATAGTTGCCACAATGTCATCATAGAACAGCCGTATTCATGAACCAGGACGATTGTCCTAGAGCTACGTGGGATTAATTGCTTTGCTGGAGGACACAATGATAATTGCTCATGGCTCAGTTCTCGAAGGGACTGAATCAGCAACCGTCCAGCTTTAACCAATACACCACAATATTTTCTGAATGTGGCTGCTGAAGCTTCTGGAACAGTTTTGAGATGATATCAAGAAGACATTACTGAGGTAGTGTCACATACAACCAAAGAAAGAATAATTTGTTTAGCCCCAATTATGTAAATAAAATCTTAATTTGAATACATAAAACCTTTTTGTCATTGATTTTTAATTGATTTTTAATTATTTGGAAAATAATCATTATGTAATTTCATCTATCTATCTATCTATCTATCTATCTATCTATCTATCTATCTATCTATCTATCTATCTATCTATCTATCTATCGTTCTATCGTTCTATCGTTCTATATATCTATCGTTCTATCATTCTATCTATCGTTCTATCTGCCTGTCATCCATCCGTCCATCTGTCTGTCTATCCGTCTATCTATCCATCCAGAAGTCATTACTGAGGTAGTGTCACATACAACCAAAGAAAGAATAATTAGTTTAGCCCCAATTATGTAAATAAAATCTATCTATCTATCTATCTATCTATCTATCTATCTATCTATCTATCTATCTATCTATCTATCTATCTATCTATCTATCTATCTATCTATCTATCTATCTATCTATCTATTCATCTATCTATCTATCGCTCTATCTATCGTTCTATCTATCGTTCTATCGTTCTATCTATCGTTCTATCTATCGTTCTACCATTTTATCGTTCTATCATTATATTCTTCTATCTATCATTCTGTCGATCTATCATTCTATCAATCTGTTGTTCTGTTTATCTATCATTCTGGCATTCTGTCTATCTGTCTGCCTGTCATCCATCCATCTGTCCGTCTGTCTGCCTATCTATCTATCTATCTATCTATCTATCTATCTATCTATCTATCTATCTGTCTGTCTGTCTGTCTGTCTGTCTGTCTGTCTGTCTGTCTGTCTGTCTGTCTGTCTGTCTGTCTGTCTGTCTGTCTGTCTGTCTGTCTGTCTGTCGTTCTGTTTATCTATCATTCTCTCAATCTGTCTGTCATTCTATCTGTTGTTCTATATAGCTAGCTATTAATCTATGATTCTATCGATCTCACGCTCTATCATTCTGTCTATCTTTCACAGTTTGCATGACTTTTAGAGTTTTTCTATTTCTTATTTTTATTTATTTAGTTTACAAATTGCTCTGTTGCACTACTTAATAAAGATATACCAAAAAAAAATAAAAAATAGAATGCTTGATTATTTTTGTTATTTACTTCTGGGATATAAGAATCATTCAGTGTTGTTTTGTGTACCAAAAAAAAAAAAAATCATTGTATAATTGTACTCTTGAGATTAGTAGATCAGAACTGCTGCAAATTGAAAGCTTATGACTTTGTCCAAAAAAGAAGGATAGGTAACAGTCTAATAAAAGCCTTTAAACTGTTTCTTCATTCTTCCGTTCAGTGCACACAGATTCGGCCTGCTCAATGGAAAGGTGGTGGGCCTCCCACAGCCAGCATCTGTCTCTCTGTTCCAGAACATTCTCGCACCCTTTCTCTCTTTGGTCACACTGCCTGCCTCAGTGTCACCTTTCTCCTAGCCCATGATTCAGGCTCTCAGTCAGTCACTAAAAAGTTGTGAGAACGGTGCTTCTGTCACGCTCCAAAACACCCATCTCACCTCAGGAGGAAAAGTCGCTTTTGTTTGTGGATCCGTCATTCGGCTCAGCTATGGCCCGAAACGAGATCGACGCATTTTTTGAATGCCACCTCTGTCCATCAGGTGCCTCCCCCGTTACCATTTGCACTTACTGAGTTATCTTTCCTTGATAAAACACGTTTCTTTTTCTCCCCCGGCCATAGCTACCAAAGTCGCCTCAAGGATGTTTTCTAAAGGGGATTTAAAGGCTTGACCTATAAAGTGGAGGCAAGGACAGATTTTCAGGCTCAAGCAGCCTGATCTTCTCAGACATACAGAGAGATGAAGAGAGAAAGAATAAGAGAGAGGCAGAGCCTGGAGAATTCGCTCTCGTTTCTCTCAGATTAGCACATTGTCCACTTTTCTCTGAGCACCGCCGACAAAAGACTCACAGGGCACTGCTTTCCCCCTCAAACGTTCCCCCATCAGCCTTTATCCATGCCTCATATCTTAAAAGAGACCGGGTACAGGTGCAGCAAATGTCTCCTAAGTCCCAGAAGCACACTGCACTGAACACTCTGCTAATGCTAGGCCACTAATGTTCTAATGCTCTTCACGTTTGTGATCCGAAACTTTGTCAGGCTCGCGTACTCCATAGTGAACAGAGTTCTATTATAATGCGCCACAAATGTTCTTTTTGGTCCTTACCAGTAAAATTTGTCTCAGAATCTTAGATCATTGTTTCACTGACTTTTCACTTAAAGTAACTTGGTGTGTGGGTTTCACATTACTCTTAAAACTGCTTTATACATCATACAAATATTCTGTAAACAAGATGATGTTAAGTAGCTTAGGTTTCCAATGAAAATAGTTTCAAAAGAAGCCAAAGCTTCAAGGTTTGTGTGATGGCAGGCAACAAGGACAGGAGCAGAGATTTTGAGTGCTGTTATATGATACCATCACAGAGTTTTTTGCTGTAAAGATGATAGTCTAACATGCCCACTAGCTTCCCACTGGTATTTGTTAGTATGCTACCACGTATTGTTTATACAATAAATGTTTGATTTCATATATGAATCATTTCAACCCACTCTGAATAAGGATGTCAGGGTTAGTCAACTTTTGTAAAGCATTGTTTAATCTGCACTACCACACACTGAGTCATTGCATGTTTGCTTCCAAAACAACAGTGATTTAACGAAAATATGATTCATTTAAATGCTTTTAATATGTGCAATTACAGATCAGCTACCAGAGCATTGAATCATCAGACCCTGGGATCAATGTTCCAGGCCCGAGGCGCACCGTATCTAAACTGAGGAATGAGACGTACCATATGTTCTCCAACCTGCATCCTGGCACCACCTACCTGATCTCTGTTCGGGCGCGCACCGCCAAAGGCTTCGGCCAAACAGCTCTCACTGAGATCACCACCAACATCTCTGGTGAGGAGTGTGTAAGGTTGTTTTACCAGTGTGTGTTCAAATCCATCCCATCCGAATGGAGTGAGTGTGTTTGAATGTTTGCTTATTTGATTGACTCTTATCCAAATAAAGGTTACTTTGTAAATGTAATAGGTTACAGGTTACAAATTACCAGAGCTGTGTAGTAACTGATTGCATGTAATCTGGATTACGTAATCAGATTCCAAAAATTAAGTACTTGTATTTAGAGTAAATTACATTTTAAAATACTCGTAATCAGACTAGTTACTTTTTTATAGATTACATGATTACATATTATTCACACAATTGCAATAAATTATTCATAATTTATTGATCCCTTCTAAAATAGTCTGCCACTTATATACATTCAGAAAGTCCAGTTTTGTGGACATTCACACATAGACTAATTATCAGTCAGGAGGCAACACAGCATTTGACCAATGGATTTACAAAAATCATTTCAGGTTTAAGAAGTGTTTCAACATTGCATCAGCTACTGATGAACATATTCATTTTTATTTGAATTATGAATTAGTATGTTATTTAACCATTTATTATTTTGTATTATTGAAAGGCTTTTGTCCTTCAAACTTAGAATTTACATGTAATGCAGACATTCCCAAACTTTTTGTCATCTGAACCTTACACCTAATGTATTTATTTTAAAGGGGTGGTCATCCAGCTATTTTTGAAAGCTTGATTGTGTTCATAGGGGGGCACTGTAACCGATGCCAGAATTTTTTGTGGTATCGGTGGAATTTCCGATACTAGTATCGGAATCGGAACAACCCTAATTATCCTATTTAAATCATTGTGATAAACGAGTTAGGACAAAAGTAATCTAAAAGTTATCCAAAAGTAGTCTGATTACATTACCTAAATTGTGTAATGTAATGGATTACGTTACTGACTACAAGTTTTGTCATGTAATTTGGAATCAGTGACGGATTACAATTTGTAAATAAACTGCAATCTGCAAAATGACTAAATGTAATGTAAATGTAATCTACCGAGCTCTGCAAGTTACCTTATTTACCATGGTGGCAACTCTTAGACAGTTTGTAGCCTAAAGCTTTCAGCTGCAATGTGGATTGATGTAATTGGCATATGTGGATGCTGCAAATTCAAACGAGAACCAATCAAAAGCATCAGAATAGCATCACTTTACTAAATGGCCTTTAAATGGAGGGAGGCATCGTGCACATCAAAAACTGGCAAAGCAAGAAATTAATGTTATTCAACATATCCTATCTTTGTAATCATTAACATTTTCATTAATAACTGTAATTTAATTACACATTTTTTTTCTCAGAAACTGTAATAGATTACAGTTACATTTATTTTGTAATTAAATTAAGTAATCCCATTACATGTACACTTCCAGTCAAAAATGTTTGAACTGTAAGATTTTTAATGTTTTTTTTTTTTTTTTAAGAAGTCTCCTCTGCTCACCAAACCTGCATTTATTTGATCCAAAGTACAGCAAAAACAGTAAAAATATTTCTATTTGAATATATTTTAAAATGTAATTTATTCCTGTGATTTCAAAGCTGAATTTTTAGCATCATTACTCCAGGCACATGGTCTTTCAGAAATCATTCTAATATAATTTGCTTCTCAAAAAACATTCATTATTATTATTATTATTATTATTATGTTGAGAACAGTATTTTTTTTTTTTTCAGGTTTCTTTGATTAATATAAGTTCAGAAGAAGAGCATTTATCTGAAATAGAAATCTTTTGTAACATTATGAATGTCTTGATCACTTTTGATCCATTTTAAGCATCCTTGCTAAATATAAAATATACTGACTCCAAGCTTTTAAAGGGGTCATATGATGCGATTTCTTGTTTTCCTTTTCTTTAGTGTGTTATGTAGCTGTTTGTGCATGTATAAGATCTGCAGAGTTACAAAGCTCAAAGTCTCCCACAAAAGGATTGATTCTATCTAAAAGAGAAGGCTGATCCAGACCGGGCTAAAACGCCTCATTAAAACATGCCCCCACATGTCTACGTCACAATGTGGAAATATTTGCGTAATGCTGCACAAATATTCACACAGAGAAAGAAGGCGTGGTTTCAGTAACCGCAGGAGTGTTGATGCAGCCGAAAGTAGATGCAATTAGGAATCATTGGTTAAAGGAACACTCCACTTTTTTTGGAAATAGGCTCATTCTCCAACTCCCCCAGAGTTAATAAGTTGAGTTTTACCGTTTTGGAATCCATTCAGCCGATCTCTGGATCTGGCGATAGCACTTTTAGCATAGCTTAGCATAGATCATTGAATCCGATTAGACCAGTAGCATCGCGTTCAAAAATGACCAAAGAGTTTCGATATTTGTCCTATTTAAAACTTGACTCTTCTGTAGTTATATCGTGTAAGATCGGCGGAAAATGAAAAGTTGCGATTTTCAGGCCGATGGCTAGAACTATAATCTCATTCGGCGTAATAATCAAGGAACTTTGCTGCCGTGCCATGGCGCGGCAGGCGCCAGATATTACGCAGCGCCTGAAAGCAGTCCCCAGCCATATTATAACCAGTTACCCAGCTGGGGACTACTTTCAGGCGCCCGCGCATCACAGCGCCTGCCGCGCCATGGCACGCAGCAAAGTTCCTTGATTATTACCGGAATGAGAGTATAGTTCCTAATCATATCAGCCTAGAAAATCGCAACTTTTCATTTTCCACCGGTCTTAGTACACGATATAACTACAGAAGAGTCAAGTTTTAAATAGGACAAATATCGAAACTCTTTGGTCATTTTTGAACGCGATGCTACTGGTCTAATCGGATTCAATGATCTATGCTAAGCTGTGCTAAAAGTGCTATCGTCAGACCCGGAGATCGGCTGAATGGATTCAAAAACGGTAAAACTCAACTTATTAACTCTGGGGGAGTTGGAGAATGAGCCTATTTCCAAAAAAAGTGGAGTGTTCCTTTAAGATTTGTTAACAACAGAACAGCACAACCCAAATGTTTGAATTTGTGCAACACATTTTATGGACGACGGTTTTGTGAACCTAGGAGAGTACAAGGCTGGCTGTGCACAAAGGCTATTTCTAAAAAAAAAAAAAAAAGGGTCAGTTCTGACTTTGCTATGACAATCTGGCGCTTCTGAATCAGCGACTGTAAGTATGTTTTGTTATTAGTTTAAGTATTTGCTATTGACTGTTCAAATGAGGAGTTATGCGCAGTGTAGAGTAACGCGTCGTGTGTGTGTGAGAGAGAGAGAGAGAGAGAGAGAGAGGGTCACACACATCACAGTGGAGTCAACTGTCTTAATCGCGACTTGTGTACTGCAAATACATACGAGCATCATCACTGTGTCTGTCACACGACTCTGTTCCCCTCTCAAGCTTGAACTGATGGTAAAACTAAGGACATTATTAACTGTCTTTATATTTACTTTGAAAGCTGAAGCTCGCGATTATGGTAAGGGGCATTACATTTCCTACGCGTGCTTGTGGTGTTCAGCCAATCACAATGCACTGTGTCCGCTGGCCAATCAGAGCAGACTGTGCTTGTCGCAGAAGTTGCTTTTGTTTTGCATTGAAGGAACAGAACTCGTACTTCTGCAGTGATGCGAAATGTACGTGCATGTGCGTGAGTGTTTCTGTGCACCTTCAGATGTACCAGGTGAGATCTATAAACTGTTGATTGAAATGCCTCAGATCATTCGGGAGATGTCTAAGGTACAGAAATGCACGTTGGCATTTCAATAGTCAGGAACAAAGGGAAACAAAAACTGATTTCACAGAAAAGGAAAAATGCGAAACTCCAGAGTTTCCGGTTCATCATCCTGAGCTTCAGGTGCGCTATTGATCTCTGAAGCATGTGTGTGTGTGAGAGTAAGCCCATATCGCCGCTTAAGAGCCATTATGTATTCCCGAGTGGATCTGAGGAAGTGATAGTGAAACTGAATCACAGCAGATGCTCAGAACCCAACAGGCCCTTCAAGAACATTACACGTTTCCCCTCGCCTCAAAGAGAACTGACATCACTGTCATCCTCACCATTCGAAAACCAGCCCGCCTTACAAAACAGCACCATATGCTGCTGTCAACCAGACGCAGCTGATGCTAAATCAGGATTCCTCAACACTGGACTGATGCGAAGCGATGTGCGTTAAAGCCAGCATTTTCTCCGATGGTAACGATGGAGAACTTCTGTTTTTTGATGGCAGCGATGTGACGGAAACACAAAATCCAATAAGAGGATTTAGTGTGGTGGTAGGCAAGGCCCATTAATCTGCAAATATTTGGTTGTTTTGAGATTATTGGCTTTGGCCTGATAACCCTGTCTACTTGGCCGATTAACAGTCGGGGACATTTTGCCTTGTATCATCTCAAAATCTACCAAAAGCATTGTTAATGGATAAAGTTGATACATTTTCTGTTTTGTTTTAGTGAAATTTAAAAAAAATAAAAAAATTCTTTAGAAATTATAATAATGAAATATATTTATTTATTTATTTAGGTAATAATAATATTTTTTTAAATAAATGTTTATGGTAATGTCCATATTTCTGACACCAAATTTGGGGTTCAAAATCAAATTTGATATGCATATTTAGCTGCATAATGTGATCATCGGGCTTTACACAAATTGTGGTGTTCATGCAGTTTGAGAAACTACTTTCAGTATTTAAATTTTTTGATTTTATTTTCACTCAAATTGTTATGCTGAAAATATAATTTGTAATGGAAATATATGTCATTGTATATTATCTGCATAATTTGTATATTGCTGGTTGAAGGATTTTTAATTAGAAATAGTACAGAAGTCAAACAGGAACTTGGCACAGACACAGAGAGATGCATTACACTCTTATTTCTGTGATTTCAGTATGTACACCAAACCTCAGAGATTTTTTTTGCAGCATAGATGCTTTGGAGTTGTTGCAATATATCAATAGTGGCTGTTAGAATAGATGTACATGTATGACCTGTTGTATACTTGCTTGTCTGTGCATACTGTATTGAATATGCTCTCAGGCCCTTTCATATCTCCCAGTTGCATCATATGAATGTATTCTATTTTTTTGTGTGTTTTTATTTTCTCTGCAAGCACTCAAAACCATCCAAGGCCTCACTTTTACTGAAGTCCACTCAGGTAGCTGTAGTTTTGCCAAAACCCGCTTTTAATACCATAATCATTGATTTCTGGCAGATTGTTTGCCTTTGCTCGTCAGCTTTAATTGACTGCTGATATTAAGGAAAGCGTTATTGCTCAACACGACCATCTCAGGGGAAGGATGCAGTCCAGACTCAGATCCTTCTAAATGAGTTTCCCCTCTGTTTGTCCCACATGCACAGCTTTTAATTACACCCTGAGTTCAAAACACGCAAAGGGACAAGTTTGAAGAAGAAAGCGGAGTTATATGAAGTGTTGGTTGTTGTCATGAATTAGGGCGGTCTTATTTCAGACAACAATGTAGGCGTTGTTCATGAGGTTCGTCTAATTAAAATGTTTAGCTGGTTATATTGGCTTTTAATAATTAGCGTAAACTTCACTTTGCTTCACTTTGAAATGACAAAGTTAAGGTACACAGTGGATTTTTGGATCCCAAATGATTTCTTTTTAATTGCTGAGCTCTCGTTCTTTATTTATTTTTTTTTCTGCCCATCACTCTGACTCAGTGGGTTTTAGAGAAGTTTACTTTTGATAGTGAGTGGGTTTTTTAAAAAGTTTTAGGAAGATATTTTATATCTCACTTTCTGTCTCTTTTTGAAGCACCTACATTCGATTATGGAGACATGCCGTCCCCTCTGAGTGAGACAGAAAGCACCATCACAGTCCTGCTGCGTCCAGCACAAGGCCGAGGAGCTCCGGTCAGGTGAGAGTTCCAGTATTTTCTTTAATTAAATATTCCAGATTGAATACAAGTTACCAATGAAAATAATAACACACATATTAGTTAGGCTATACTATTGTGTATTCATCAGGGTTATTAAAAACCTTTGTTACTTGAAATAAAATAAAATATAAAAAACTTAGGGCCAGATTTACAAACCGTCTTTGGCGTTAAAATAGTACTGTCAGGATTTACTAAAGACACGCAGTGAAGAATTAGCACCGAAAAGGCGACTGACCTTATTGATTATGCATGTGTAGGAGTTTTCCTTTCAGACGCAAAATTTATGAGAGGAGAGTATTAAAATTAATCACGCAATGCGATTTACTAAAGTTTGCTCTTGTCAAATTACTGGTATTTGCGCCATTATTTAAAGCAGGCAGTAATTTGCTCCACTCTTGGTAGCCCTTATGAAATAAAAATATATGTGAATATATTGGAAGATATAATGTGATATATGAAATAATATATTTTGATATGTGGGACTCTAGTGCTTATATTTTTCAATATTCTGCAATATATGCATGAACCATGTATAGCCATATATTGGTACATATAAAATATATATTTAGCAATAAGACAGAAACAATACAGTACTACATAGCTTTATTTAAACACATTCCTTTTTATTAACACATGGGTTTACATACAAAATTAAATGTCTCAAAAATGCATTCCCAATATGCCTACAAAGGTCCCCAATTCTATACAGATTCAGGCAAATTAACGTCCACATTTAATCATTCAGCAGACACTTTTATCCAAAGGGACTTAAATGAGGACAATAGCAATCAAACCAACAAAAGAGCAATAAGATGTAAGTGCTGTGACAAGTCTCGGTTAGCCTAACGCAGTACACATAGCAAGTTTATATATATAGTACAAATGTATTTTCACATACATTTAGTAGATATTAACAATATTATAATTACTATATATATATATATATATATATATATATATACATTACACACACATTTTTATGATATGCATATTACCACAATGTATTATTCTATATAATTACCAATATACTGAAAATTCTTTAATATATTGACTGTTCATATATAATAAAATATATTTTCCTTCCAGAAGGGAGAATGCGCTGGTCATTATGGAAATGAAAATTTTCCCCTCCCATCAGCGCTTTTATGGAATTGTGCTCTAACACTATTTTGCCCTGTTTAGTAAATTTGCCTCTTAAACTTCTTTTTAAAAACAAAAAAATATAAACTGAAATTTCAATTAATAAAATTTATATAGACAATTTAAAAAAAGATCAAAATGAAAAAAATACAGCAAGGCTAATAAAACGAACTAAAATTAAAAAGAAAAAATATAATTCAAAATATTAACTAAAACTACAGTAATATCTCAATGCTACTTGAATAACATTCGTATTTATTTAATGTTTTGTATGTTGTACTTAAATTGTTTTATGATAATCAAGTGCTGTCGATTGAGCTTATACGTTATTACTATTATATTTTTATTAAATATATTACTATGTTTATGTATACACAGCACATATCAAGTGATTGTGGAGGAGGAAGCAGGTAGGAAAGTGAAGAGAGAACTGGGCATTCAGGACTGCTTCCCCATTCCAACATCTCACGGTGAGGCTCAGGCCCGTGGAGCTCCACACTACTATACAGCCGAACTTCCCCCAAGCAGCCTGCCCGAGGCTACACCCTTTACTGTGGGGGACAACCACACCTACAACGGCTACTGGAACAGCCCGCTGGACCCCAGGAAGAACTACCTCATCTACTTCCAGGCCATGAGCAACTTTAGAGGCGTAAGTGTCAGAAACTGCACTGTTTCTCATTCCACTCCCAGTATATACTAAAGTATAATCAGTTGTTACATGTACGCTAGGGAATGTGTATATTTCAACATTAGCACAGTACACACATACCGTATGCGTGCAGCCTTTTTCTAACAACACTTACTGTACAATATACAATATTATTTTCATGGAAATTCAACTGATTTTATACACAGATCTGAAACGTTATTTATACATGCTCCTATAGATTGTTTGCAGTCTGCACAGCAGGAGATAAAGTGCAAAACCAAGGACCTTGAATAAATAGTGAGAAGCACCTGCAGCTAGTAAATCTGCAATTAGTTGGATGTACAAAAACATTATATCATTGCTCGTCCTTACGGGATGTTGTTTTTCTCCTTTTCTCCTACTGTTCAAACCCATAAAATAATGTGTGTGTCACAATCTCAGTATGAAATTAATAATAGAGTATCAGCACACACCAAGCTTTGGGTGTCCAGGCCTTATTCAAATGGGAAAAACAGCCCCTGCGCTCCCCGTCCATGCCTAGATAAGAGGATGAACAACAAGGAATACCTTCTTGCTGGCATAAACCATTTCACAGGGATAATTGGGCACAGGTGCAGCTGATCAAAAATAGATCAGCTGGCAGTTTATGTTGTTAGAAATGGCTGGGTCTGGGAGACACAATGAGCTCGACAGCACAAGCAAGACAGAGCCTGGAAAACAGCCGGGGAAATGGGAATCTCTCGCTGCTCAAAAATTGATCCGGAAAGGTGCCAAATAAGTTTCTAAATAGGAAAAAAGCGTTTGTCAGAAGCAAATATAGACCTTGATTAATAAAGCATTTGATTCAGTCAGATTGGTACTTTAGCATTGGTTGAAAATATAGTTTTATTGTGCCTACCAGCAATCTGTGAAGGCCCATGACCCACTGAGAGATCATTATGCCAGGTTGTCCAGGTTCATTGTATACAGTACCTTGCAAAAGTATTCTTATTTTCTTCCACATTTTGTCATGTTTATGCTAAACTGCTTTAAATTACTTTTTTGCTTAGTCATTATAGGGTATGGTATGGAAGCTCGTTTCTGCCACTGAATAATAAAAAAGGTAATTGCTGCATTTTATCTCGCAATTCTGACTTTTTTTCTCAGAATTGTGAAGTATAAATTCTATATAGCGAATAAAAAAGTCAGAATTGCGAGATATTAACTTGCAATTCTTAGAAATGAAATCAGAATAGCAAAATATAAATGCTTCTGAAATTTTTATACATTTATACGTGCTGTCAAAATTAGCGTGTGAACGCATGCGATTAATTCTTTTCAGTTTAACGCGTTAAAAATATGTAACACCGTTAACGCAAGGGGTTGGCCACCCCACTCATAACTGCTGTTTCTGTCTGTTTTTTCTTGACAAGAAGTGCATTAATTCAGTCGCAGAACATCTTTACGAGCATATCAATCCGGAGACGTTTCAGATGCGCGCTCCAGCTTCACTTCAGCGGCAGGTGCGAGTCAAACAGTGCAGAAACCGGCGCGTGCTATAGTCTGTATCAATTCACATCAAAGCGTGAAATAAACTACGTGCATGCAATGTCGTGGTCAGTTAAGGCATGAAGTTACCAAAAAGGCGATTAAAGCTGCCTTAAAACTGTGCATGCATGTAATATGTTATATATGAATTACATTAAGAACATGTCTCTGAAATGGTTTTCAAAACTGTCCTGGAGCAGCCTAGCACTGTCTCCCTCATCTAACACGCTCGATTCAACTCGTCAGCTCATTAGTAGAGACTGAAATGGGTCCGACCTGAAATGGATCAGAAAAGGTGATGAAAGTTGAGAGAAAATACGATGCGTGTCAGATCTGCATCACGTTTAGCAGCGGCAGCTCTTAAAGAAATAGCAGCCAAAAACAACCTAATAACCAGCTGCTGTGATGTCTGTTCATCAAGAATAAAAGAAAAAAAGAGTAAATCAATAACTTTTATATAGCTGTAAGTATTTATCTGTATTTAGTGTTTGATAACTTTTTTTCAATTTCTGTATATTTCTGCTGAGGGGTAGCCTAGCTAAATTTTAACAATAACATTTATTATAATGGATTTATGTGAAGATTGTTTTAAGTTCACTTAAATTAGAAGTTATTTTTACAGTCTAATAAATGTTAAAATTGATAGTTCTTAATTATAATGTAATTTTTAATGGCTATAGTCAATGGTTAAATATTAAGGGACATTTTTTTAGGGAAATCAGTATTAATTGGTATCAGGGATACTGGCCTTCAGTCATAAAAAAAGATGCCATTAAACAGATATTAAAAATATGTTGTTTGTACATTAATTTGAAGATTGAATGTGAAATTATTGCAATATAAAATTATATTTAAAAACTTTAATGTTAAGTGCGATTAATTAGTTTTTGTTTTTTAATCGATTGACAGCACTAATATTTATACATTTTTATTATTGATATAAACTCGCAATTAGTGAGTTACGAAGTCTGAATTGTGATAAATAAAGGCAGAATTGTGAGATATAAACTTGCAATTGCCGATTCTAAGGGGGACATTTTTTTCTCAGAATTGGGATAATAATAACTTGTAATTGCGTTATAAAGTCAGAATTGTGAGCTTGTATCACTCAATTTTGGCTTTATTTCTCAGAATTGAGACTTTATATCTTATAAACTTGAAATTCTGATTTCTTTTCCTCATAATTGCGAGTTTAAAGCATTTTAGCATAATGGTTGGAACTTGACACAATACTTTTGATACTTTTGCATGGCTCAAAAATACTCTAACTGCAAAATACTTTAAAACTGTAGCTTGTCACGAAAAAAACAACAAAAAACTAGATAACTACATTGAAGCTTTTAATTGTATAAACATTCAATGATATAATGTAAAATTCCTATTTATATGCTGGTGCAAAAACAAATAATTACATTTAAAAATGTATGTTTCCACTAAATACAGCTAATAAAAATAGCTTATACTGTCGTGTGAAAACACAACGAATAACCGCAGTATAGTTAATTTTACTATAAAAGTGTATGTGAATCTATGAATTCACTGAAGTGTATCAAAGAACTATTTGAACTACTGTCATGCTTTTGAAAACAGACGTTAAGTTAGTCTCTTCACTCCTTTTAGTTAGTCTGCCCCAACACTGCTGCATCAGTGATGAATACAGAAATTTTTAACTTCATGCAAACCAACCTTCATCTTGAGCATGACAGGAAACTTCTGACTTTTGCCTTATGGTTTCATGGTTATTAGTTACCTGCCGTACTCAATTATGCGCTATTAAACCTCTGAGTGTTTCAGGCTTGTGGGAATGAAAAGACTTTTTTAATGGTCCATTTAGATTTGACACCAGCTAGCAAACCTCATGCTCAAAAAGATGTGGGTGACATTTAGAAGAAGGTTATCTCGTTGGCTCAGCACCTGGAGGAAAGGATGAGCCAGCTTGGCTCATTCCACTCTTCTGAACAGCAATTCAGAGGCACAAAACTTGGACAGACTTTACCTACGCTATTACACAGTTGGGTTTTTTGGCGGCCTTTAAGGGAAATGCCTCTGTTGACCTATAGTACAGACACAAACTCCCTCCCCGTCGAACCCCTCAGGGCTTCTCTCGCATTACAGACTGAAATGCACCTGTCAGCCAAGCCATTGTGACTCCACCTTCCCCTCGGTTTCTCTCTACTTGAAACCATATGTCTTGGAAACCGATCGCACAGCTCCGTCTCCTTTGGGCTCTGCTGATTTACTTGACCGACCTTTAGCTAAATATTCATTTTTATTCAGCTCTATTTTATGCTGCAATAACTGCCGTAAAGGCTGACAGTCTAAGCCAAAGAGAACATAGCTCAAGAGACTTAGCTAGCATTTAGCACTCCCCTGTTACCGATTTGAACAGGTCTGTTTTTTTCTCCTGACTGCATATAAACAATGCTAATATACTTTGCTTTGTCTCTTGGCCAACTTTATGGCTGTAAGTGGTTTTCAAAGCTTTTGGCAGCGGCACAAGAAAGAAAGTCCTCTGCTGCATCTTTGGCCATTATTCTGACAATTAGCCATTAGAGAGCTGCGAATGCTGTCAGGGCTTTGTGTAATTGCTTTCAGTGATAAATATATATAAAGATGCTCTTAAAAGATCTTTGATTCTCAGCTGTTTACAAAGAGCTGTTTTTATTCCTTTCTCTTCGCTGCTTTTTGTTTACTTTTTTGTCCTCTGCTTCCTTAACAGTCCTTAGAGGCAAAACAAAAAGATTGTAGCTGTCAGACGCTCTCTTTCACTCATACACACAGAAAAACTTTGCTGTTTTTTTTTATTACGCCACTGAACCCTATAGGACTGACCAGACACTTTCAAACAGACTTTTTCTCTCTAATTGGCATCTCCGTTTGATCAAAATAGAAGGCAAAAACTCAGTATTTCTCAGTAAAATATGTTAAGCTGAAATTACCCCCTAAATAATAAAAAGAAATCAAAAAGAAATGTAAGTTTTATCATACATATCTAATTTATTATATCATTAATTTACTTGAATTTATATCCAATTTACAAATCAATACATATTTGTTGTGTATATATATATGTGTGTATATATATTTGCATTGTGAATTTTTCATGATGAATTTTTTCATCTTTCATCAAAACATATTTTTTACTTTAAATATTTATACTGTAATTCATTGTTGTTTTTTGTTGTTGTTTTTTTTCAGCATAAAGGCACTAAAACCTAAAAAAAAATGTTTATACTTTTTTAAACCGCATATCATTCACAATTAGACTAGATTTTTTTTTTAAATTACAGTAGCACAATTGATTTGGGAGGTTTCATATCCTAGGGAAAATAACATTAATTCTTATTTTCCCCCTCTCTTTTTCATGCACGCCTCCTTTCTTCTGCTCTGAACCAAGTAGGAGCTTTCTAATAAGTTCCTTTCCCATGCCTCCCTGGGCCTGTTATATTTATAGTGCTCATAATTCATTTACTTAGCTTGAGTTTGCTGACAGATCCCCTTTTGCAGTGCCTGCCATGACCGTTCCCACAAATTTGATTAAATAGAGCAGGGAAGCTTAAAGCTTTGTGTCGGTGTCTGTCTGATCAAAGCCCACTGGCTGTCTCTCGCCTGTCATTCGGGGTCAGTCTTTTCTCACACGCATGGTGAGCTACAGTATGACTTCTTACGGTGTGACATCTAGGACCGGCTCTGTGCTTGGAGAAAACAGGCAGTGTTTGCTTTATCCCTGCGATATGCTCTCATGGGAGAGTGTGTATTGGGAGCCATGGCACACTTGCATCTCAATGATGGCTGCTGGAGCAGATAAAGATGAGTTTCTCGTAAAGCCTGGATTGGCCTACATGACATTTTTAAGCGTGTGGATGTTTTAGGGGGGCTAAAATATCCATGCGTGTCCCTCTTCCCTCTCTTGAAACATCAATGCGAGTCCGTCTCTACCTTTTTTCCTCTTGCTACCGCCCTCGCTTTCCCTTTTGTATGCTTTCCGAGATGATATAGGGTTATGACAGGCTTTAGGAGCCAAGGCAGTTCGGAATGGATTTTCAATTAAAAAAAAGCAATTCAGCCGCAGTTTGAGCAGAGGCCTCTCACTCCTTTTCCGGATGGGAAGATTTGCATAATTGTTCCATAATGCCCGAATTAGCATCTGTAAATCTTAATTTGATAATGCATCTTCTTGTCGAGGTGGCAGGCCGGAATTGGATTATGGGCTTGGATCTCATTAGCGCTATTTGACAAAGGTCGTTTTCATAACACCAGTATGTCATCAACTGCGATTTCGAACAAATTAATTCCTTTTTATAATTCTCTCCTGGCTGGAAGTCATCCCCCCTGCCTCTTTTGTCCTCCGCTGCCATTTTCTGTACATTAAAGGCTTACATCTTACCGCCACACTGGAAAAGTACACACACACACAAGTAGGGTAGGTGAGTGAGACACGGTGCTGTTTTTAAATGTATTTTTACTCTTTTACTGGCGTTCATGCTGTTGTTGAATCAGCAAAAGTCAGTGTGAGCCCATTTGACTTCTCATCAGGTATCAGACTGTCTTATTTCTGCCATTTGACTGTTTCCCACAGCGTGACACTGCATCTCTGTTCTCTTTTCTCACAGGAAACAAGGATAAACTGCATCCGCATCGCCCGTAAAGGTGAGTTATTCAATGCTGATGCTACAGAACTTGTTCTTTGTAGAAGTACTATGCAGTTTTGTGTGAAAATGTTTTTTGAAAGACAGAGTGAGGTGAATTGACCTTTGCCAGGTCAAAATCAACATACTGAGTATTTGCATGAATTTAGACAATAAATGTTTCTTACCAGCCATGAAACACTATTTTATATTTTTTTAAAAATAATAATAATTTTTGCAATTCTGATTATGAGTAATTATGAGTGGCATTTTAAAATACGTATTTTTGACAATGGGTTACGTAATACGTCTTTTTGACAATGGGTTTACATTCATATTTCATTCTACCAGAGGGTCAGTGAAAGAGGCTTTTAGAATTATGATATTACTCCTTTAACATGAAGTGAATGTAAAGAGTTTGTAGACAAGTTAAAGTATGATAGAGTGGCAACAAACAGTAAAACATAAAAATTGCAGTGGATTGGATGGGTGATGTTATTCTGACTGCACAAGTGTAGGTTTTTCAACTTATTTGCTATTTACTTATTCACAATGTACATGCCTGAGGGCCACAGCTTTTCCAAGATGTCATCAGCATTCTAGCTCCAGATCCCACAGGAACTAACAGTTTGCTGCAGGCGGATGGTGCGTCAGTGTCGATTTTAGCATCTGAGACATCAAAAGGGGTGGAGATAGACCACTTGAATGGGAGAAATTGTAACGCTAAACATGGCATCTGTAGTTTTGCTTTAGAGTTGGTTGCTTTTGATAATACAACTATTGCAGCTGCTGTAGGAAGCCCTGCCTTAGAATAACAAAGGCCAATCACCTGATTGTTTACACTAGAATGTGTATTTTCATTAGCAGGACTAGCCTGAGAATTGTTTTGATTTCATCATTTGAACTAAATTCAGTAAGTCTTTGTTGTCAGATTTTATCCCTGATTTGAAATATGTTATTAAAACTTCACAAAGAGATTTCAGCCAAGTTCTCACAGCAGCAGAATATGCTTGTCATTCCTCGATGAGTCCTTGCATTGTGTTGTGTTTTAGGAATGAAGGAAATGTCAGTTAACTTAGCAGATGTTGTCATGTACCTGTAATAGTACCTTATCTGTTGGTCTACGATTTTTTTTTTTTTTCTTACAGCACCTAACCAAACTCACACACTGTTCAATTTTCAGGACTCACTCATTTTGGGGAAACCCATGGTATGTGAACAGAAATTAGATTAGTCTATAATTCATTCAATGCAAGAGAGCAACTCTTGAGTTTTACATAAGTGTGTCTGTAAAGTTTTTCAGGTTTCTTGTGTGATTTTGGTAGCTTACAAAGACGCAGATATGAGCTGCGTGTCATCTGAAGGTTTTCTCCCATCAGTTTGCTCCACTGTCTACTATAAAAGCTTCTGGAGGTTAGTTAAGATTTGATGAATGAACTCACAGTTGGACTTCTGTCATTTCAAAAGTGAGAAGACTTTAAAGTTTTGTTTATCCCACCATCTTTTAAAGGTGATGGTCTTGAATAGAATATGAGCTTTACTTCCTTTTCATGTTCATACAGATAGTCTTCAAGCATCTTGAGACTTACACCTTTCAGTAAATTCAGCAATCCCAAAAACTGACAGTGTGAATGTAGCCTCAGAGGTTTCAACTTTCAAGTAGTGACCAAGGGACGCTACCAGGCCAGGTTTTGATATCAAAGTGGTTCCCCTCTTCCAGGTCAGTAGTCCAGCTCTGTGGCTATTGCTCAAACCTCTCAGAGCTGTACAACTGAGAAACACTTCATAATGGTTCACTAGCTAATCTTACACATGCACTTTTTCCCCCCAAGAGCTGAGATTTCCGACACAAGTTGCAAGCATCTGTGGATTCCCTAAAGGGCAAAGCAGCTTTGGGATGTGTATTGGTTTACAGTGAAATTTTGTGTCTAGACACACAGATTTTTCCCTTATGTGGCCCCCTACCCCCTCCCCTTTCTCTTCTGGAGACAAGGGCACTAACGGAGAACAGGTCACTCTTTCATCATGTTTGTTTTGGTTGCTTGCGGTAGGGGAGTGGACTATATCAAAGCAGATTTGTCTGGGGCGGGCAGTCTCGGAGTAGACACGCCGCAGCACGCGGACACAGAGAGAGAGAGAGAGAGAGAGATCAGTTTTCGGGTCCCTGTCCGGTCAGGAGAAAGACCTTCACATCAAACACCACTGATGGAGTCACCTGTGCTTGTCAATACATGCTACCACCTGTCAGGCTCCTCAGAGAAAGATGAAAAGGTTCATGAGGCATAGATTTCTGTCAAGGCAACAAGAAAGAACCACACTCCTTTCTATCGAACGCCATCAGGGATCAGTGTGGGCAGGACGGTATTGTAGTCTTCGACATTTGCCGCTAGTGAGCATAGCCTCCCAGTTAAATCGACCTGGCTCTTTTTTTGAGACTGAGTAATGATGGTGACGACTAGCCTTCCGAGCATGAAACCAAGAGGCGCAGTGGACATTTTAGGGCAGTTTTGTCATCCCATCTGCTCAGTGGGCACAGACAGACACACATTTGGGATGTAGGCTCACACTCCAACATATTGATGAACAGAATGGAGCTCTCTCGACTTCCTCAACAGGAAAGAACAGTTAAACAAATTGACAAACAGAGTGCTAACAAAGAGATGGACAGGAAACTGTTTCACTACATTTACTTCTTGTATTCTATATATACCTCACATAAAGGGTCTATATGATAAGAAAGAATCCAGCTTGTCAAAAAAATCCATAATTGAGGTCGTTGCTTTTGATTGGCCACGAAATTGTCCTATGAATCAACAATCAAGGTCCAGAAGAAAATTGACACCCTTATGTTCTCAAAATGCAACCGAATTACATAGTCTTACAAAACTAAGCTGCCAAGATTCCCTTTTCAGTGCACAGGTGACAGTTTAATTAACAGTCCCTTGGCAATCTTCACAGAACAATAGACTTTCGTTGTTACTCCAAGTGCTAATTTCCACTTTTGGTGCACTCAGCAGGTGCTCACATTAATCTTGAAACAAATTTCATGCCTGTGTTGGGCTTAATTGATATTCTGAAAGGAAACTCAGCACGACGATAAAAATCTGATCAGGTTTGCATCAAACTTTAATGGATGTTTTCCCATCTATATTTCATGCGATGAATACATTTAATACCTCGTTAAGAACTCGTGATGTAGCTGTTATTGTGGAGATTATGCATGAATTTGCGTATCTTATGTTTGGAATATTGAACTTGCATGTTATGGTAGAGCCATTATGTTGGCACAATATCCTGCATCAGTCTTTGTTTTGTTTAACAGTAAAACAAATATCTGAGCATCCTTAAAACAAGATAATTTCACATGAGAAGCTATGTGTTTTGTGTTTTATATTGTTCCATTGGCAAGTCTTTTAAAAAATAAAATCTTAAAATTGACTGAGACCTATTTTCTACAAAAAAAAAAAAGAAGAAGAAAAGAAAGAAAGAAAATATAACAAGACAAAGTGCACCTAACATCCAGGATAAATTCTTTCCAAACAAATGAAATCTGATTTTGCTTCTCAGATGAATTTGTCTTTAAGGATTCTGAAATATTTAGCTTGACACAATAAATGAAAAAAAAAAAAGTTTAAACTAATATAAAAATCATATTAATTTAATTTTAATCGCAAATTTAAAAAATGTTTTTGCATTTATTGATTTCTGCTTTTTTCATTTAAATTTTGATTTTATGCAGTTACACTGTCTCACCATTTTTGGAAATGAGGTTTTTTTTTTTTTTTAAAGCATTTAATTGAAGACACAGTAAATCTAGATCAGATCCCTTCACTGCTGACATCTAAAGAATTATGTATATTTAATATTGTTATCAGCCTGATGCAGACAGAGACTGTATTGGTGCCTTAGATTCAAATCTGTTCCTGTGAAGATGTGCACCAAAAGCACTATACTATATATAAGGAGATGGTTTCTTCTAAGATAATTCATGGCTGGGCTCTTTTTAAGAGATTCCTGTGGGAGTCTGACTTCTCAAGTCAGTAGTGTAATGTGGGATCTCTATGGAGGGTTTGTGAAAGTATAGTTGCTGTTGTCTTCAGATATCTGAAGTCTGTCACAGAAAGTTGCTTTGGATTGGAAGGGAAGGAATGGTCTAGATTACACTACTTTAAATAAACTATTCTCCCTCCAACCAAAAATATTTGATTATTTACCCACTCTCATATGGTTACAAACCTGTATGACTTTCTTCTTTTCCATGCAGTTACACTGAGTAGCCTACTGAGGCTTTTAAGCTTAAAAAGGCTTTTCAGTTATCATAGTAGTAGTCTAATCCTTATGCAGTATATTCCAAGTTTTCGGAAGTTATACAACAGCATTGTTAGAGAAACAGACTGGAATTTAAGTTATTCTCTGAAAATATTGAATGAATCATTCTTTTGAGTTTTTCAGTGAATGATTCTTTCTTAAATTGGACTGATCCAGTTCTATACAACATGCTTTTGAGGAAGAAGTGGACTACTTTTAAGATAATTTAATGGTGCTTTTGCATAGTTTTTGAATCTTCAACACCTTTCGTTGTAATTCCATGAAAAACAACAAGCACAATTTTTTGAATTTCTCCTTTAGTTTTCCTCTGAAGAAGTAAACTCATGCAGGTTTGGAACTACAAGAGAGTGAGTTCATAATGCCATAATGTTCATTTTTTATTATTATATGCATACAATCCAATGCCATGCTATAACTCCAGTCAATGGAAAGAATGCAAAAAACAAAGCTCTTCAGTTTTCAGAGGCATTTCTTCGCCATTCTGAGTGAGCCATTGTCACAAAGACAGGGAAGTTTTGAAACTGCCTTTGGCTGTTGAGGGAGAAGAGAGCGCCATGGCAAATTCTTTTTCTTGCTGCCCCACATCCCTCCACATGCTTATGACTTATTTTTAGCCTTGGCGTTGCATGGAACCCTAAAGCAGACCATTTTCCTCAGGCCTTAGCTCGCTCTCTTTTTCATAGGGCCTTGTAACTTTCAGGCCACTGAGACTTTAAGGAAGTGCTAAAACTAGGCGGAGTAAGATGATCTCTAGTCCCTCATCAACAAAGATGTAGGACTCCCACTGTGGATTTGACTAAACAAACATGGACTCATTGGCAAGTAACCAGTTATTAGTTTAAATATCCATTTGCTGGTTTCTTGGAGCCATGCCACTGGTTGTTTGCATGAGATTTTCAGGATTTTTTTCTAAATTGTTGAGGCAACACACCTGCTTTCCTTTGCCAAATCAATGAATAGTGTAACATCTGAATGTCTGCCTCAAGTAAAATGTCTGCTTGATTTTATGTCATGGAGCACTTGTTTATAAATTATACTTTGCATCTTATTGTGTGTCCCGTAATTCCTCCTACTACAGTTTTAATGTATGTTTGTGTAGATTTTTCAGAACACATAGTGTTGGTTATATAATGTAGTATGTAATAATTAAATATATAACAATTTATGTATTTTTTTAATGTAAACATATTAACATATTAAAATTAATCGTATATATCATTTTAATATTTGATCTTTAATTTTAGCTGGATTAGGATTTGCTGCACAGCCCCTCTCAATATTTTTGTGAAAAGAGCAGAAACAAACAGATTTCCATTGATGTTCACACATACTCATCAGCTCGAACAAACCCCCACAAAAACATGCAAAACATCCCCGTACAAGCATGAGTGTGTGAAAGAGTATAAATAGCCCAGCTGCTGCGTGTCCAGGTCAGGGCAATTTGCCTCAGGCTCTGCTTATATGCACACTTTCTCTTTACTCTCTCTCTTGGATCGCACAGTCTCATTTTGTGGTGTGACAGAAAGTCATGCTATCCCCAGGAGCCTCAGATTGTGAAATGACCCCTGCCCACACGCTGTCAGTGGAGACAGGTGTCGGGGATAAATAGCTGACCGGGTGCAGTTGGCACTCACACCACAGAGGAGGCGTGCAATCTGCGTGGTACAGTAGAGAAACGGCTCATGATGAGCGATTGAAGAAGCCCTCAGGATTGCCAGATCTTTCATTTCTTTCACCTTGGCTCATGACTGTGTTTTGGGTTTTGACTCGGGACTATGCTTTTCTCACTTGCTTTCTCAGATTGTCAGTTTTGTCTTGTGCCTCTGTCAGTGGATGACCAAAGGTCTCCTTCTGCTTTTCAATTTGAATGTCTGTTTATTTCTGCTAAACCTGCTGAGAAATCCAGCTTGTGTTGGATTTACTTGGTTGCTAGCTGGTCATTAGCTGGTACAAGCTGGTTTAAGAGCTTGATCGGCTGAACTCATGTGAGTACCTCGCCACCCTGTTGATTGCCAGCCACACCAAATATTTTAACCCTGGTTCTGTCTTGTTTAACCTGGTTAGAATTAGAAGGCCACTTTATTATATTAATGTCCACACCAACACACAATGACATTCTGTTTATTATAAGTGTGCACTGCAGTTAAGTTGCTTTAAATGTTCAAGCTTAAGCAGGTGAATTCTGATTGGCTGTCAACGTTTTAACGTTCATCAGCTAGAAAAAATAATTCCAAAAATATCGCTCCTCTGTGTTGTTATCATTATAGTTGTGTTGTGGACTTTCCTATTTTCATAGAATTAGAACGATTATTAAAACTTTATAGTTATTGTGATATAGGTATAGATGATATATCTATCATCATTGGTGTTGAGATCAAAATTAATATGTTTGTTCATCTGGTATAAACTGTTCTTTTCCACCAGGCTTCATTTGAATCTTTTACTTTGAATTTGTGTGTTTGTGTTTTGTTTGCTGGCTAATATGTTAATTCATATGTAATTTATATGTTATATGTAATTGCTGGTGTTCTTAAATGCTGTTATGTATGTTTGTGTGTTCTTCAGCCGCCTGTAAAGACCATCAGCGAGCTCTTGAGGTCACACAGCGCTCAGAGGAGATGGGGCTCATCCTGGGAGTGTGTGCTGGTGGGCTCGTGGTCCTGATACTGCTACTTGGGGCCATTATCATAATTATCAAAAAAGGGTGAGTTCCTCTGGTCAGTATGAGAACACAAGAGCCAGAGCATGTGTTGCTTTAAAGCATAAATGTGAAGCAAAGCGTATATAGTAGACATTTAAGTTACACTGATAAATTTCTTTGTCATTGCATTAGATTACATAAAAATGTGAAATATGAATAAAGTATATACTGCATATACATATATACATATATATTATCTTTCAAATCTATGATATTTTATTATATGCAGTGACGTTCGTGCATATTAACGTGTGACTTAAGTGTCCAAATCTTTTTGGAGCCACTGTATGTGCTGCAAAATCAAGAACTGCTTCAAATTTACACCGACACTTATAAGTCTGTTGGCCATTTACAAATATTTCTTGTGAAAGTGCTTTTTAAATGAGACTTAATCTGTTCCTGAGAGACCAGGCTACTGTGCGTTCAGCTATGACTAACTTAAACCTACCCATTGTGGTTTATGACTTCGATTATTCGGCTCAGTCAATAGGCACCCAGGTGTTCTCCGCTGCATTCTCACGTGCATCGGCGGAGAGATTGCCAGGGGTTTTCATCTTCTGAGATTATCTGAGTGTGAAATATTTAATTAAAGAGAAATGCAATTCAATTACTCACTTAATTAGGCCCTGCCCGCTGCCGCCCTGAACCAGAAATGAGCCAATAATTGGGATGGAAAAAGTGTGCTTTCAGAGATAATTAGCCCACGGTTCTCAAAAGGTCATCAGATCCAGTGGCAAATGAGAGACACAAGCCTCTCGTTCCGCAAACGGCACCAATCACTGAAGATGAATCTAAGCAATGGTCATCTCATAGATTCATCTTCAACAACAGATAAAGACCATTCACCATCTGTTTTTCATATGAATTTCTCACATGCATGACTAGTGATTGCCTACTGTTTTAGACTTTTGCCTCCTTGTCTGATGGTTGCTGGTTTTAGGGATGCACAGATGTTAAAATTATGGCCAATAAAATGAACTGATAATTATTTGTATGTCATGGCCTTTTTATTCATTCGTTAAGAAAGTTAATTTAATAAAATTCTACTTTACTATTTTGACTTAAAATAGTGTTCTAAAATATTTCTAATCTTCACCCAAAAATAATTCAAAACCAATATAAGATGCATCCCTTGACCTGGTGAACTTACCAAAAGCAAACCAGCTTGACCACCTTGGGCTTCTTTGATCTGGTGCTGTATTACTAGCTCAAATATTATGGCCAATTTGTTTGCATTTTAGTTGTCTTTTCCATAAACAGTTATCAGCACATACCTCTTCAGCCTCTGTCTTTCATTTTCCTACTTCTGGGGGTGGAACGTTTATATAAGCTAAACTTCTGAGTGCAAGAGCAAACCCTCAGCACAGTCATTTAGCCAGAGATGAAGTATCACAGGAACGTGCCTACTTTAGCTAGCGATGGGAGTTCTTCCTGCTGAAATGGAAAGAAATATACCGGGCCTTTGTGTAGAACAGAAAATCTAAGCCATTTAATCCAAATGCACCCCAAAATGGAGTTGAAAAACGTTTGTAATACAAATGCAGATGGAAGTGTTCTCCAAGCGTTTCATTGGACAATTTAGCGGATATTGGGTTAGATTGCACCGCCGAATTGCTGTGAAGGCGTGACTGCGGAGAGCGAATATGAAAGTCCCTCTCAGCAGGCCACTTTGTTTAACTCGTTAGAAGCAACAAGATGACGTATTTGATTAGGCCGCCATTTCCCGCTCTGGTTGAGGCTTTGTGCGTATCTGCATGTGTCCCATTACTTGCGTGGCAAATGCAAGCTGCTGACGGCTTGCCATTTTTCACTCTAATCAGAGCTCTACCAGTGCTTGCATCTCATGTCCCTTCTTCTTCTTGTTCTCTTTTTTCCCCTTTTCTTCTCTCCCTCTATTTTTTTTTTCTTTCTCTCTCTCCAGAAGGGATTACTACTCATACTCTTATTATCCGTAAGTGGCTTCTTCTCCATTGCACATCATCATTTCTCATGGCTTTTTTGTGCGCTTTTTAGAGAGGGGGCGGCAGCGGAGTGATGATCTTCTCTTTCTCTCTCACCAACTCCCCTAACTCACCTCATCTCTCTCTCGTTTCCTTCACGTTCCATTTCTCTACCTCCCCTTCTTCTCTCCTCGCCCTCTTCTCTCTGCCTCCTCAGTAGGAAGCCGGTGAACATGAATAAGACCCCCATTACGTACAGGCAGGAGAAGAGTAATATGATGGGCTCCATGGAGCGCAGTTTCACTGATCAGAGCACTCTGCAGGAGGACGAGAGGATGGCCTTGTCATTTATGGACACCCATACGTGCAGCACTCGCAGTAAGATGTGACATGACACAACACCAGCGCACACACCTCGACTTGAACTTGAGTTTAATTGCAGCCTTAAAACCTAAATATGTGTGGATTTAATTCTGGGTTGTTCGTTGAACAGAAACTCTATGTAATCTGCTGTATTAATGAAGCAAAGCATGAAAAAAACAAATAACAGAGTAGCATGCACTTGTCTTGCTTTGTTTCAACTCATTTATTCCAGTTAAATGAACTTGCACATTGAAACAATGACTACAGAGCTAATACTCCTGACAAATAACGGGGAGCGACAACTTGCACATCAACAACAGCATGAAAGCAGTAAACAGTAATCCATATAACTAATCCATGATTCATGCTGCATTGCATGATGGGGACTGAAGTAGGTCTAAAGTTATGAAGGAATATTTCACCCACGTTTCACGTTTCTGTCATCGTTTACTCACCCTCATGTTGTTCCAAACACGGCTGACTTTCTTTCTTCCGTGAGACATAAAAGGAGAATTTTTAAAGAGCATCACTTTAAAGAAAAGTGAATGAGGACTGTGGCTGTCAAGCTCCAAAATGACCCCAGGAACCGTGAAAGTATGATAAAAGTCTTCTGAAGCCACATGATAGCTTTGTGTGAGAAACAGACAGACATTTAGTCATTGTTCACGGAAAATCTTGACTGTGTGAGTTCATGAGTGAGGTAGTTATGTCCAGTTCAGAAAAGAATCGGCCTTTTGAGTGAGATCTTTTCAGTGAAACGGTTGATCCAGTTCACAAAACTGATCTAAATGATCTTGTTCTCGGATTCAATTAATGAATCAATGATCCAGTCAGTGGTTAACAGCTTATCAGTGAATAACAACTTAAATTTAGTCTATTCCTCAAAAAAAAAACACAAAGCACCCAAGTAATATTGACTTTTTATGCTGTTTTTCCATTTATTTCAAAATCTAAAATTACGGATGCACGATATTAGATTTTTGCCGATATCCGATATGCCAATATTTTTCAAATCATTTTGGCTGATAGCCGATGCTGATACCAATATATATTTCCCTTTGTTTTGAAACAACACCAAATCTCTCCTGTGCGGAAATTATAAACAAATTATTTTTTTAATTTTGATTAGTTTTGAGCAAAAAACTTATTTGTTAGGAGTAATAAACATTAAGTTTTTTTTTTTTAATGAGAGTACATTGAAAATAACCAATAATCAATCTCTGCTGTGTGTGTTTTTCTCGGACAGATGCAGTTGAAACCTTAACATTTTATTTGTGGATTTAACATTAATAGATGGTCTAAAGCAAAAGAGCTGTAAAAATTCTAAAAAAATATTTTAGAGCTGCTTGTATTTATGTTTTCATAATCCATCTGAAAAATATATTACATGTTACTGAATAAATCTGTATATATTATTTAATTTACATGTGTCATGTTTGTGATTTTTATTCATGTAAATACTGCGATACTGCTTTATTCAGAAACACAAGTATCTTAATGATATTTGTGTATTTTACTTTCATTTTATTACAAGTAGGCCAACAGCACCTGTAAGTAAATAAAACATCTTACCAGACCGACATTAGGACCTGGGGGAGGTTGCCACTGTTGCACCTGCTAGAAATTGTTAACTCTTGCACACCGGACATCGTTCTGTACATGCATTCTCAAATTAAATGTGGCGATGCAAAACAGTGAATCTAACCATCTATCACTATCACACCCTGAGCACGTGTGAGCTATACATCGGCAAGGCATATCGGCATATTTTTTTTTTCAAAATCGGCCTATGTCAATGTTTACATTTTAAGCCTTTATCGGCTGATTCCGATAATGTTCCGATAATATCATACATCCCTATCTAAAATGCATTTATATTTCACTGAAAAATCAACTATTTCTATGTGTTCGATATAAAAAAACATATTCTATAAATTTAATTAGACTTAATCTAGCACTTAATTTATGATTAAGCAGATGAAAGAACCTAGTTGAAAACTTAGAAGTAAAGGCAGAAAATAGATAGAAACAAACATAATGACGAAATCTGTATAATAATTCTTACATTTGTTTCCTCACACTTACAGGTGCTAAAAGCGAGAGTATCAGGCACTAACGTCAAAGAGTGCAAATGAATGGATACAGACTTTCAGTCACGCACACAGTTAAAGTGAAGCTCAGGGACTTACTAGGTCACCGCCTGTTAATTTGTCCTCATTTGTAGTCAGTGTGAAAGCTTCATCAAAGCCACAGTCCTTCTGTAATCACTCAGTCTTTCACAGCTCTTAAATATAAGATGTAGTACTGTTGATGTAGTACGTTCTCATATGATTCCAAATCTAACACTCATTCTCCCCTGACATAAGACTATCAATCCTAATATAAACATAAATCCATGGAAAAGTAGGAAGAACGTATCCTTAAAAAATGCATTTACAAGCACACATTCGGCAAACACAACCAGTTTATGAGATGCAAATGGACTCAGATCTGCACCAGAAGCTCATCCTTAAGGCATCATGGTCGAGATTTTCAATATGGCAGAAATTAGAGCATGCAAAAAAATAAAAGTTGAAAAATGCTAATAATATCCAATTCAAAGGTATCTAACTCTGCAGGCGCTGAATAGTTGATGTCTCAAAGAGAGAGATCTCTTGATCAAAATGAAGTTTTAATGGCACGTCTCAGAGCTGTCTTGCCACATTTTAAGTGTCTGCTGTGTGGAATATACTGTCTGGGTTTCTTCTTTCCTATTTCCGTAGAGAAATGAGTAGCAGACTGCTAATTTATTTGAATACACAGCCCTAGTCATGAATTCATAATTGCTCCCTGATCATATTTATGAATACCAATTATAAACACAGAAGATGAAGTGCCATAAGGGGATGATAATTCTCATATTAACCCCATAATACTTGTTTGGAGTTTTTGTTTTTGTAAAATGTTTATTGGTTATTTTTTAAACTTTTCTCAGATAGTTGAGCTGCTTCAGGTATAGCTGTTTCCTATGCTGTGTTTATTTTATATCCATATATGAAAGATGTCATGCAAACATTTGTTCTGTGCTTGTTCATTTCTACTAAGGTGACCCACGGAGCTCTATGAATGAGTCCAGCAGTCTTCTGGGCGGATCGCCTAGACGTCAGTGTGGCCGTAAAGGATCGCCCTATCACACGGGTCAGCTTCACCCCGCAGTGCGTGTGGCTGACCTCTTACAACACATCAACCAGATGAAAACCGCAGAAGGCTACGGCTTTAAACAGGAATATGAGGTGGGTTTTGTTTTGTTTTGGTTCTGTTTTTTGTTTTATTTTATTTGTTATTTTATTTATTTTTTGTAAACATCATGTTGTGTTACTAACCATTTTATTTTATTTTATTTTTGCAAAATAGTGAATATTTTATTTAAAACTACTCACTATTTTGAAAATAAAAATATTTGTTATTTTATTATTTCATTTTGTTATTTTATTTTTGACCGACATGTAAAGTGAGTAACCTATTTATTTATTTATTTTATTTTGTGAACAACATGTTGTGTGACTAACCATTTTATTTGCTGTCTTAAAACAGAAGGAAATTGTAAGAACAACATAGGATATACAGTAATGACTCTTTGCTACTCACTGCTTATCTTTGTCAAATCTAGCCACTAATTCTTCCTCAGTATCACTCATAGTAGCAACCTAGGATCTTGAAACACTTTGCATCCTGGCTGAAAAAATTGCATAAAGCCAGTTAATTGGTGTTTTCAGCCAGCTATTGATTTTTTTTTTTTTTTTTTTGGTTTGAATTGTGAATTCTAATGTTCGTGAATGGTCTGTCTGTGTGCCAAGGTTGAGACTAGTCTTCAAATACCCTTGTTTAGCTGTTGTTTGACAATGTTGTTTTTAATATAAGCAAGCAGAAAATCAAGTTATTGGGATATTAACAATAATAATAGTAGTGTTTCATTTATACTGTATAGCATATTTGCATATACAGTCATTGAATTGCAATACTGAGTTATTGAAGTAACTGCTCCTTGTAGATGCACTTGTTGCTTAAATAGCAAAAAAATGCTTTGTCACAGCTGGTTTTGAGTTTTATTTCAGAGGAAACCAGATCTAATAGGCTATTTTGGCTTTAATAGTATATTTTTAAAAACATTCAAGCAAGAGGTTTCAGTCATAATAATATAAATCTTTCACAGCTGCCCACACAGATTTTCTGATTTATTTAAAGAAGTCAGAATATGCTTGAGCTTTAGTGCTGCTTACAATGCGGTCTATCTGGGAGCTGCTGTTGCGTTAGTGGAGGGAGCTGTCAGTGCGAACAGATGTCTGGCTGGGAGATCTCCAGCCTCCAGAACTCACCCGTCTGCAAGCCTTGTCAAAACAGACCTCTGCATCCAATCCCCAACACACAAACACATTAATGCAAAGGTGCATGTTTATGCACAAACACACATTCCAAACTTCTTATCACTTCTCCACAATATGACATCCTCACACTGTTGTCATGCCTTGCTGAAGTAAAGCTGCTCATTCCAGCTTGAGGGAGTCAAGATGGTTTTTGGAACATGGCAGCTTGTTTGCAGCTTATCTACCAGCCCAAACCAGCTTGACCTCAACCTAGTCTTACATAGCCAGATATTTGTCATAAGGTCTGGTCCACATTTCAACTATTTTGATCTAGACTGCATACTTAGACTGGATTTCTGCTTGTTAACATGATATCATTTTATCAATTTCAAAGATATGATGCCACTTATCTGACAATCAATGGCACATTATAGCTTTATATATCAAGAAAGCGCTTTCCTGTTTTGTGGGCAATATGAACGGACAGTCGACAGGGTGCCGTCTGGTAGTCCAGCTCAACAGTCATCTAGACCAGTGGTTCTCAAACCTGTCCTGGGGACCCCCAGCCACCACATATTTTGTATGTCTCTGTCATAGGCCACAACCAATTCAAGTCTTGCAGATTCTACTAATGAGCTGATGAGTTGAATCAGGTGTGCTAAATGAGGGAGACATACAAGATATGTTGTGGTTGGGGGTCCGCAGGACAGGTTTGAGAACCACTAATCTAGACCCGCTAAAAACATGTAAATCCACTATCTGAAAATGGGTTTTAGCTCAGTTTTCTTGTAGGATGCTATGTTTGGGCAAAATTACCAATATGTAATGCTTCTACTGTTTATTACTGTATGTTGCCTTTTATTACTATAATTGATCCATGCGAGATTTAAATCTCTTTAATAAGAGGTAAGGCCAAGATAATTAGTAGCCAGATCCAGATGGCATTAAAAGTACGTAATACAAAACAAATAAATAAATAAGAGTAGAAAAGAAAAATAATCATTTATACCATAGTAATTACAGCCAAATTTTGTTGTTTTTTTGGTAACACTTTATTTTAGGGTCTCTTAACTAGTTGCTAATTAGCATGCATCTTAATAGAATATTAGCCATTTATTAGTAGTAATTAAGCACATATTAATGCCTTATTCTACATCCCTAATCCTACCCAATACCTAAATTTAACAACTACCTTACTAACTATTAATAAGCAGCAAATTAGGAGTTTATTGAGGGAAAAGTCGTAGTTAATAGTTAATAAGTGTTCCCTATTCTAAAGTGTTACCGTTTTTTTTGTTTTTTTATTTCACAATAGTTCTAAACTCACTAAGAGTATTCAGATCAGATTACATGGTCAAACTTTATTTTAAGTTCTAATTCTCACTAACTATTAACTACGGCTTTTGCCTCAAAATACTCCTAATTACTGCTTATAAATAGTAAGTAAAATAGTTGTTAAATTTAAGTATTGGGTAGGTTTAGGGATGTAGAATATGGTCATGTATAATAAGGCATTAATGTGTGTAAGTACTAATAAACAGCCAATAATATGCATGCTAATAAGCAATTAATTAGGAATTGGACCCTAAACTGAAGTGTTACAGGTTGCAGTTTTCTTTTAAGATGGTACTGACTCTATTAGGCTCAATTTAAGATTTAGTTAATAATCAGAGTGTCCTGGTCTGAAATCAAACTTTGAAGCAATGTTTAGTATTAGTTATACTGTATACTTTTAAGTATATTTTTATATTTTGAATTGGCTTTTATTTTTAGAGTTTCAGTTTTCATGTCAAGTCTAGTCATTTTATTATGTGCTTTTAATATTTTACTTTAGAAAAGCTTGAATATTTCTATATAGGTATATTTTGATATAGGATGTTGTTGTTTGTAGTTTTAGTATTTTTAGTACACTTATTTCCATGATCTAATTTTTAGGTTTGTTTTACATCTAATATTTCAGGTTTTGCGCAATTACTGAAAACGATTTTTCACAGTTTTAACAAATCTGATGTGAAGTGACGAGTATATGTTGTAAAAGAGCAGTGTGAAATGATCCTTGTGTATTGTACATTACGTATCTTGGCCAACTTTCAGAGCAGTAAGTTTGAGCTGTTCTTCACGGACAGCTTCCCATCACTCCCCCATGGACTATAGAGGAGCAGTTATTGAGATGAAAGTAGAGGTCACACAGCCCTTCAGCATTACTGCACAAAGAGCACACTACACTGCTATCTCTTTTCCTCCCTCTATCCCTCCCTCTCTTCCTCCGTGGCTAATTTTCTCTCCTCAGAATGCGGCTTGAGCATCTCCTCTCGGCGCCGCACTCTTGTGGACTGTTGACTCTCCTCTATCTGTTGTTGTCCACAGAGCTACGAGACAAAACATCCCTCCACATAATCAGAGCTCTGCCACTAGCCTGCCTCTCAGGAGCTCAGCTTGTGGACTCATTAAACTCTCCCCCCCAGTGTGAAACAGATTCAACTCAAAAATCAATACGCACTTTCCTGGACATAGTGACACTGTGCGTGTATGTGTGTGTTTGAGGTCAGTGTCTTTGTGCTTCATAAGCGGAAAAGAAACAGAGTTTGAGAGCACACAAATGTAACGGCAGGGTTTCATAAGCTTTATTTCCCTGCGGACCGCAAGTACAGTCTATTGATCAGTGCTTATTGACAGGATCTCTAGTTTAGATAGAGTGGAAAACAGGGAGTAGAGGTCTGTCCTACAAGCAAAAAGGTGGCCCTGTATTAACCAGAAAGGCATATCTAATATATGTTCTTTTGAATATATGAATGGCTTGTTTAAAAATTGTGTTTATGCTGTTTTTCCCTTAAAAATAAATCAAGTGGCATCTTTCATGTAATATATATATATATATATATATATATATATATATAGAAGTTCACTAGAATTGGCAGTCTAAATGCTTACACCTAGTAGTTCTAGTTTGAAGTGGAAATTTAGCCTCTATTCACATTTATATTTCAGTGAATGCTGGATTTGATAGTCAGGGTTTGGGAGCGTCAGAGAATTTAAAACAGGATGCAAATCAATTCAGTTAGACGTTTTTTGGTCTACCTGATGCTGTTTCTATGATATTGAACATTCAGTTTTCCTTTACCTGGTGTCCACTGTGTAATTTAATCATTTCAGCATTTTTCGGTAATATATGCAGTTGCAGAAAAATTTTGTTCACATGACCTCTTTCTGTGTTCAACAGAAGCATGAAATCATGTTTATCCTCCTTGAAAGTGGAATTGTATTAAATTTAGCTTAATGTAATATCACAAAATGCATGTCTTTGGGTTGCAAAGTAATCCAGAACCTCTGGTCTAAATGCTATTTATGTCAAAATTTATTTTAAATGCATTTTAGACAAAGTCTAAGGATATCAGAATTATCTCATAAAACTAACAAATACATTCTCTCTCTCTCTCTCTCTCTCTCTCTCTCTGTTTCTTTATATTCAATCATATATTTGTAGAGCTTCTTTGATGGCTGGGATATCAATAAGAAGAAGGATAAAACTAAGGGAAGGCACGATACCCTGATGGGTTGTGAGTAAATTTTTTCAGTCTTTGTATGCGTATAAAAATATCATGATTTCAAAGTAATGCCTTTAGACATTCTATGGATGTTAAAACTTACTTCATTTTCAAAATTTCTGATAATGTAAAGCTTTGATGTTCCTAAAAGTAAAAGGAGGAAATTCACTTTCAATAAATTACACCGGCTGACAGCATAATTTATTTGCACATACTGCCTCTGCTGTTCACTAAAGGAATTTAATCATTTAAGTAACACCTTTAACATACCAACGAAATTAGTGTGGAAAGACATTCTTTATAATAAACTTAATTTGTATAGAAAAAAAATTCTTTATTGCACAAAAATAATCTGAGTTTACCGCAAAGTGAGCTCATGCAGTTGTGTTTTTGTGTTTCAGATGACCGTCACAGGGTGAAACTGCACCCGCTGCTCGGTGATCCCAACTCTGACTATATCAATGCCAATTATATCGATGTAAGTCAGCGGTCACATACTGTCTTCAGCCAGACTCACAAACATTCACACTGTTTCTGTTATTATGTGGCTTCCCTGGAGTTTATTCGATATGTGTGGACACTCTCCCTTAGCCTTGCCATACTGTATGTGTCATATCATCATATCAGTTTTGATAGAAAACTTTTCAGACCACTAGCTGTCCTTTTTGTGATGGGTGAAACTTTTGGTTGTTATTCCTTTCCTGGCATATCTGACCTCCCAAAGGATTATAGAGCATGGTCAGATGTGAAGCGTAGCCTACTGCTGACATGTGTGGCAAAGTGTTTTTGGGTCATTTCGTGTCCGATTTCCCCTTTAATAAAGAGGCAGGTGGCCACAGATGGTCAGCCAACCTTGACCTCTTTGAACCTGCTATTCAAAGCTTGCACCAGGTTGGACAGGACCACCTTCTCTTCATGGGACCCTCTCCACTTATGTGCTTAAATCAACAGTTCATCCATTTACCCCTCAATGTCATTCAAAGCCTGTATGACCCTCTTCTGTGGAACATAAATGGTTGAATTTTCAAAATGATGAGGAAATGACTGGATTCCCATAAACTATCCATTTAAAAATGTTTAAAACAAGATGCAAATTTGGACCCTGCAAGTGATTTGCTGAATTATGGTGTTTATTCTCAATGGAATGCTCTAAGTATGTGTAGCATTGAGTGATTTCAAAGAAATATGAAGAGAAAGAATAGGCACGAATGAATACACATATGTAACTTTATTACATCTGTAGTATACAGTGTGTAGTATTTTGTCATTTTTCCCCTCTATGTCATAATTGGCCATAATATCAGTTTATTTTCAAATACTAAGACATTTTAGTGTTTTCAGTATAAGCCAATATACAGGAGCAAAACAGAGCATAGGCCAATTTAACAAAAATTGATTTTTTTGTTTCATTTTATTTTGGCCTTGACTGTAAAAAGCACAAAAAGTCAAGAAAAGACCAATAATGCAAGGATGCTTCTTTTTACTGTTTCTGGTAAACTTGGCAGTAAGTAGAGGCTATTAGGGAACATATTAAAGTGAGTGCAGCTCTGTTGTTTAATGTGTTTACTCCTTTTCATTGCTGTCCTTTCCTTTTGAATACCTCTTGAATCAGCCCAATAAAGGAACTTGCAAGGAACTAGCTTACACAGGAATAAATGGAGTAATTTAAAAGAGAAGTGTGTAATTTTTTCAGTGTTAAAAAACTTTCCTAGTCTGAAAGTCATTTGTTTGTTGATTTCCCTGAGAAGTGTAAAGGCACTTTTAAAACATTCTGTTGTTTGAACCAGCCCCACATAGCAACACTGACTCAACCAACAGAGTGAGTTTGGGGGCGGGGCTATCAGTTTGTCCAACCAATGGCAGAGCGAAGGAGTGTCCCGGAAGCCTGTTAAAGAGAAATTGTTAGTTTTCAATTGTGTTTGATGATGCTAGAGGCAGAAAAAATAACACACTTCACACTTTGAGTTTAGTGTGCAAAGCTTTGCCCACCTGCACATCCAAAATATATGCCTCCATTTCAAGTGTCTGTCCCCTGGCGTAGAGCTTAGCTGGCAAACACAAGTCTCTCTCTTTCTTTCTTCTTCTAATTCTCTCTCTTTCTGTCTGTGATCTGTTAATCCTCTAGCTCTCTTCAGCCTCTCATTAACTAGAGTCTGTCTTGTCTTTTTTCTACCCCCCATCCCCACCTCTTCGACTCTTGGACCCTGTAGATTCGGATAAACAGGGAAGTAAGTACTTCACTGCTCTTTCTTTTCTTTCTCTCTGCTTTCTTTCCCTCTGTTCCCCCATAGCTATCTTTTTTTCTCCTTTTTGTGTCATGGCATTGCTCTGTTTGGATTACTTAAACATGAAGAAAAGTGTCTCTGTGTCACACAGATCTTCTTTATATTCATCCCTAAATGTGGATGCATAAAACTTTCATCTTCCATCTGTTAGGTTTCTTATTTCTTACTGGTACCGAGTTTTGACAATTTCAGGTTAAAAAAAATAGTCTCTTCACCTTTTCATTTCCACTCTTTTGTTTTTTTTTTAAATACAGGTGGAGAGAGGGGTCAAAGGTCAGGAGGTTAGTCTTTGTGGTAGGATAGTTGCTGAAAAAAAAAACAGCTGAATGGGGGTTTGCTGGTTTTTGCTGGTATAAGTTGTCTCTGGTGTTCAGGTAAGAAGCCAGTCTCCCAGTCTGACCAGTTGAAAAGTGCCTAAAACCTCCTTAAAACCAGATTTTTTCCCCCATCGAAGCTGTCTTCAGCAGTCTGTAAGATTGAATCCAACCTTTAACCTCTAAACTTGCCAATTCATGAATTTTATGCCACTGAACTGCACCTCAGCTTCAGCAGAATCAAACTTTGTATTTTCTAACAGTGATTTGCTAAAGTCTAACAGAAAGTTTAAATTTGAAGAGAATAAACAGGCAGCTCATACGCCAATCTATTGCATCTTTAAAACTGAACCAAAAAAAGCAGGTTTTTTTAGTTTTGGGCACTTGTCAGCTGATCAGACTGGAAGACCATCTGACCGAACAGCTACAACTTGACAGGCTAGGAGACTAACTAGACCAGATTAAACCAGCTAAAACCAGCAAACTACCCTAGGCTGGTTTAAGCCATCTTTTTTTTTTTCCAGCAGGGCTCCTATTCTGGGTGATGAATGTGTGAAAAAGAGCAGGGTGACACTTCCTAATAACTTTCATTAAATACAATTATATAATCAGTATACAACAGATAGTTGTGCATTTTTAAATATGAATGTATGAGAATATTATTCCAAAAATAATTAGTTGATTTGAAAGTTGTTATAAAATGTTATGAGTAAATAGAGACCTTTTGCTTTAACCATTTTGAGTGATTTTTATGCAGTGCGTTTATAGCATTGCTTCAGAGTTTTGAGTTGCTAAGTGTTGTAAAGTCTTTTGTCAAGCCTTTTTTATTATTTTTGTTTTGTTTTTCTCCCTTTAATGAGCTTCTGTGTCCTGTGAACTTTCCTTCTATTTTCAAATCAGCCATTAAATATATAACTTTAAGCATGATGTACTGTATCATCATATTGAAAAATTGCTACTTTTCGGCTACATTGGGGAAGTTGCAGCTTTGGGCTTGTGATACGATCATCATGGATTTGATGGCAGATAGGGTGACCCATGAACTGAATCATTACTGAGATCCCCTATCGCTATCGTGCCCTTGAGCAAAACACGTACCTCACATTTTCTCCAGCAGGATGGTCCCTGTTAGTGTGCTATAAATCCACTTGCACTGCTGTGTAATGTACTACACCTTCATTTATTATTTTTTTTTCAAGCCTATATGGCTGCTCTTTGCTCTTTGACCATAGTTGTCTTACTAATAAAAGCCAAATATGGAGATCTATATAGTATGGTTTCCACCATGGGGCAAAAACATACCTTATAAATAGGTATGTAATGTAAAACGTAAGGCACTTGCGACTTTTTGTCTTACTTTTTTCTCGCAAGTCTGACTTTTTTTCTCAGAATTGTGAGATATTAACGCAGAATTGCAAAATATAATCTCAGAACTGTGAGTTTATCACTTGCAGTTCTGAGAAGAAAAAAATGAATTAATCTGAATATAAAAAGTCGCAATTGTTTATTATTTGTCACTCTGTGATGGAAACAAAAAAACTAAATTGCTAAATGTGGTCATTGGTAATTTATGAACTTGTAAATTTTTCCATTTTTCACACATTTGAAGAATTTAATACTATTTAATTCTGCATTCTAAAGACTGTTTAAAGTTGGAAATCAATAATAATTGCATATTTTATTTTATTGACAGCCTATTTTTTAAATGTATTTGTATATACTAAAATATGCAAATTTACATTTATTGTAAAATGTTTTTTGGATTTTTACATCTAACATATTCAATATAATATTTGAATAATTTGCTTTTTTACTAATGATGACATTAATCTGTTGTTTTATAATATACTTTTTATCACATAATATAATTGAGTGTTTATATATGAAAAGATGTAGCTGCCTTTATGTAGGGAATCAATTGACAATGGGATCATTAAAAAGTGTTTGAAGAAATAATAATAGAAATAGAAAATCATGCTACTACTGAATCAGCAGAACAAAGCTCTTTTGGACCAGTTATCTTCCCGATGTTTTTCCCTGCATCCCTTGTATTCTCCAAACCCCATAGACTGATGAATCCTTTCAGTGTGGAACAAACATCCCCCACAATTTATTTTTCCATCTACAGTGTATTTGTTTCTATGTTTGTTTGTACAGTGTGCAGGAAATAGCTTGGCCCAATCTAAAATGTAGTGGGCGTCTGCAGTGTTCTAAATGGAGCAGCAAATGCTCAGCAACAATGAAGAACATGTCTCTATTATTCCGCTAACGTCTGTTTAATGAAAACAGATCCACTTTTTGGGAGCATCCCCAGGTAGTTCTTTGAAAAGGCTTAGCTTTGATGAATAAATTGCATGTTTTGAGATGTTCCTAGAGTTTCTTTCTCCCTGTACATTCCAAACATGAGCTGATGGAGGAATCGTGTAGGGAGCTCATGTCCTCCACGATGAGTTTTATGTTTGGGCAATTGAGTATACTTTTGTAGCAGGGTGCCTTTTTGTTTGTTTGCTCTTTGTGCCTCAGACTTATTAATAGTGTTGGAGAGTAACAAACACTACTAGCTATGCTACTAACTTGACTACATTTTTCAATTTGCTTTTAGTTTTCAAACTAAAGTAGCTTTTGTGTTATGCAGTAAGTTATATTGTCAATATAGAAACACGCTTTCTTTAGAGTTTCTTAAGTAGTGTTGGGAGGTCAGATTCATTTTAGTGAATCAGTTCGAATGATTCATGTAGTTGCTTTGTTTTGTTTGTTGTAGTCTAGATGTATGTGCTCAGAGCTGGTGTCATCCTAATTTAGAACCTCATTTTCTGTTCTAGAAAATAAAACTAATGAATCGCTTCGCCATGTTGAGAGCACATGACCCTCATTCTATCTCAGTAACCCATAGATTATCAAACCGTTCTGCTCACAGTCCAAATAAATTTAGGTTGATTTCAAATAGTAGCTTTCAAAGCAACTGGACATCTAGAACTAAAGACCTTGGATCTCTAAAGAGCATTTGTACTCTAAGAGGAGTGAGATACACACAAGTGATGTTTCTAGGACACAAATGGCTTACACAGAACGTCACCTCTCTTTCTTTCTTTTTAGGGTTACCATCGATCCAACCACTTCATCGCCACTCAGGGTGAGTATCTTTGTCTGGACAACACTTGTGGATGGATGGATGGATGTGTGTGTGTGTGTTTGTGTGTGTTTATATGGTGTCCAATCCCAGGAGGGAGAGCCTCTTTCCTCTCTTCAGTCTGAGCCTTTGGGTTTGTGTGTGTGTGAGACTGAAACCTTCAGAACACAGAGATCCTCCAGATGGAATCTAATGAGTTCTGATCCAGGAAATTATAGAGGTGTGTGAATAGAGATGGTGCAGCAGAGTCAGGATTACCACCTGCTGTCTTCTTACCCGAGATCCACATCAAAAGCACCAGCACAATGACTGCAGGACCTTGGCTCATCTCAGACAGATTGTGTGCACTGCAAAATCATTTCCTAATATTTTTGTCTTGTTTTTGAATAATAGAACATCTGTAGAAAATCATTTATTTGTTAACCTTTACATACTTTGTGTTTTTGTCATTTGCTATTTTTTTCTCTCCATTCAACCTTAATGTATACTGAAAACAAGAAAAAGCATTTTGCCAAAGGGGTAAGAAAAATAAAAATTAATTAAATTTGAAACCAAATCTTAAATTTCTATGCAGTTTTGCTTCTAAAGGAAATGTATTTATTTTTAAGGAAAGGTTTAAGGATATTTTTACTGGAAAACCAGACAAAAATACAGATCAATAAATTATTAATGCAGAGTGAGGACATTCAGGGACATCCTTGATTTGAAAAAAATTATGGGACAGATTTACTAATAGCTCGCCTGTGTAAACCCTCTTTTGGTATTTAAAAAAAACGACTGTCAGGATTTACCAAAGACACGCAGTGAAAAATTTGCGATAAAGTGTGGACAGTTATTTTTGCAGCTGACTTTATTGCATTCGCATTTATAAGAGTTTCCTTTTTTAAACGCAATCATACAAAGTGGTTTACTAAAGTTTGTGGTAGTTGACTTAATTTATTTTCTCCAAAAAGTAACGCACCAAAAAAGTCTTAAGTCGCGGTCACACTAGAGATTGAGCATGCTAAATTGGCCCTTTGTAAAGAACTTGATTGACAGGCGATCTGACCAATCATAACGCTGAATCCACCATCTTGTCCAACAAACAAATCGGACAGGAGAGTAGATTAACTTTGGTGGACTTCAACTTGAAAAATGTTGTGTAAAAAAAATGTTGTCTTTCTGCGGTTGAAACAAATTGCGTTCTGATGTCCATTCATGTTCATTGTGTGCTTTAAATACGAAAAGACAGTCGGTTGACATGCCGCTTACAGCGATTTGTCATGACACATTAAAGAGCCACTTAAAAATGACAAAAGTTTCATACCAGAAGTAACCTGCTCTGTTCTGACTGTCAGCGTGTTGTTAGTTTTCTCTTTGCTCCATGATGTAAGTTTTACTTTGCGCGAACATGTCGTGTAGTGTGAGAGCGGCATGGCTTGTCGGACATAGCATCAGTGACTAAGGAGGGCGGGCTTTTGCGAAGGGTCAATTTCCTCAGGCACTGCAACAGTCATTTTTAAGTCTTTTTAAGAACTGAAATTCAACACAACAAATAATAATCTAAACATTCTAAATGCTCAACATTCCTGCAGCGCTGCAGTTTTAAATTTATGTTCTTTTAATTCAGCTAAGAGGTCACACGGTTTCACATGATGCGAATTCGCAGGTCAGAGTTCACCACACTTGAACTTTGGAACGCAGTAAAATGTGAAACGTTTCGCACTGGCTTGTGTTTCTGGTCTGACGCATTTGCATGCGTATGAATACAAGTCAATGGAACGAAAAGTGCAGACCCTTTACCCATTTTGTGCCTGTGTTGTTAGTAGATTACCCACACCTGATGATTATCATCTGTTCTGCTTGTTTGCGACCCTACGCAAATTTTTGCTCCATTTGGTCGATTGTATTGGCCTTTATAGAAACGCATTTGCTCTCTTTAGTAAATCTGGTGCTTTTTATTATTTAAAATGTTATGTTTATTTGTTTATATATCTTGTAAGTAGTTGTCTAATAAGTAGAATGATGTACAGTCTGTGTGGTCAAAGACAGTAAAACAGTGAAATACCATAAAATCTGAAATCACCTACATTTGGATACCAGCCAACTGTCCTTACTAGGAAACCGACTTCATGAACATGCTAAACAATGTATTACTTAAATTATCAGCATGCAAAAAGCATTCTGTAGCTTAGTTTCCAAAGAATAGAAGTCATTGGAAATTCCCCACCATGACAGAAGAAACAATGTGTGTGCATGTGAGAGAAACATCAGACATGAACCGCCCTCTATCCCTTTCGCAGCTCCACTAAAACAAGGTCACCCTCTTCTCTCATCGTTTCAGATCTCCCATAAATAAATCATTACATGTTTGTGGTTTGTCTGTCTTTCCCCCTAATTGAATTTCGAGGCAGACTCAATTGATGGGAGAAATTAGCTTTTTCTATCAGAGAGCCACATCCTGCTGAGGTTAAAAACTGCTCCATTCACCAGAAATGTCTGCTATTGAATTACTCTGTGTGAGACTCTGGATTACTGAACTGCCTTATAACATGCAATGACACTTGGTAAATTAAACCCGCCGTCTGGAGCGCTGGCTGCCATTCATTGAATATTTGTGTGTGTGTGGTTGTCTGTTTGTTTGCAGGGCCCAAGCAGGAGACAGTGTATGATTTTTGGAGGATGGTTTGGCAAGAAAACTGCTTTAGTATCGTCATGATCACCAAGCTAGTGGAGGTGGGCAGGGTATGTTCTAGATCCTTCCTCATCTGCACACTAACCCATCAACTAAAGACACTCCTCATTCACAACAACCCTACACATTTCATTCAGTCATCACCTCTACATCTTTGTGTATGTGTTGGTCTGTTACACTTATGTGTTCTTGGAAATTATATGTAAATTAATTTTAACGTAAGCATTTTCCATTCATCAGTCATGGTCACTTTGTGATTACTGATTACTGTATGCACAAAAAGTAACATTTAACACCATGAAAATACAGGGTTTATTTGGACTTTGGAGTATCATGTAAATACCATGGTCTATGAATATGATAATCATCCTTACATGATGTTCGGTTATGATAGTACTCTGATATATAGCATGGTTTCCATAATGATTACCATATTCATGTTCCATAAAATTTACAATGTCATATAGGGAAGCACTTATGCATATATCAGTTACATACAGGTCCATATATCAGCTGATTTAGAGGTTTTTATATTTGTTTATTTATTGTATTGGTGGATATTTCATATTTAAAAGAGCATGCTCATTTCTGCTATTTTACATGGTAGCCATCATATGACACTACATCTTTCAAAATAAATTAATAACACATTTAAATGTAATCTTCTGGAAATCCCAAAATTAATATCCATTTTCCCACTGTGAAAATGGTGTAGACAAAATGGTGTAGAATTTTAATATCTACTATGACGTGAAAATAATAACTCTTGTGCAGAAATCCATGGTACTGCATGATACTTGATTGTTACTGCATTCAATATGGTATAAAGTCTCGATTTGTCCCGAATACAGTACACTTATCACGTGCTCGCATTATATAAATACATCTGTTTTGCTGTCAAACTAAAAATGTGATTTGAACTATCATAATTCCCACACTCATGTAATGCATTCTGCTCCCTTGTTTAGTGGCCCACTCATTCCAGCCTTTTTAAATCACCTCTATTTCTTCCTCCGACATAATTTCCTCTTTCATTTTCCTCTCCACACCCGCATCGGCCCCTTCAGTGCTTCGGAGACAGCGTCTGCTGCCAACAGTCCTCTTAACGGCCCGTCCCTGCCCTCTTATGAAATTGGGGCTCTATTATGAAAAATGCGCTTTCCCTTTTTATGATAAAAGCTGTGAACAGCAGGGATAAATGGATGATGGCTTAGGTCCGACAGCAAATCTAACAGTTTGTGTAACGGTAATAGGCGTGTAGAAATAAACCTGGCTTACAGTACACAAGGAGGGAGTTCTTTCACTTCATCAGTTTGATTGCTGTAAAGCTTTAATTCAGAGACTAGAAGGTTTAAGATATAATATATCAAACAAAGAATATGTTGCTTTTGGCAATGTATACATTTCTATTTATGTATTTGCTTTGAAATATCTTAAGATGATTAAAAATAACCATGGCGCTTTTTTTTTCAGTGTAGCATTTAATTACATTTATTCAAATAATTATATTTCATATTTTTCATTTGTATGTGCCAGTATTCACCTTCACCACATTTTTATTAAAACATTCTAATATATATATTAAAGTTTTTTAATCGGTTCATGTGCAGAGAGTTTGAACCAATGCAGGAAAATCAATCACATTTACTGAATTTAATAGCATTTTTGCTCCTGAAGTTTTAATCAGAGAAGCTTTTGAAACATCTGTCTTAACACTTTCATACTAATACAAGTAAGGATCATGAAACTAATTTAATGACATGCTTTTTAGGAAACTTAATTGTGCATTAAAATCTTCTCAATATTCATGATGTTGTTTCATTTTATTTTATATTGCCAAAACCATTTAAAATATACAGTATCATATATCACCCAGCGCTAGTATCATGCTGCTGTGGACCTCTAATGTTTTCTAACCTGAGTTTGTTTATTTTGGTTGGTCTTTCAGGTGAAGTGCTGCAAGTATTGGCCAGATGAGTCAGAGATGTACGGAGACATTAAGATCACACTGCTGAAGACTGAAACTCTGGCGGAGTACACAGTGCGAACTTTTGCCCTGGAGCGGGTATGAAATGATTTCTCTTCCTCTAGAGACAGGACAGAAAATGATGGGGAGAAGAAGGGTTGCATCTCCCGCATGAGCACCACGCCACCTTTAAGCCACGGCTCCAACATGCTCTTATTTCTCACACAGCAATGTGATTTGCTCTGCCATTTGATATGATGCGATCTATTATGCATGAGTTAATGTACAGTCAGCAGGCCAATATCACAAAATACATGCAGACAGGGTGATCAGCTTTTGTATCACGTTACTCCACATTACCCTGCTTATTACATGGCTACTTACCAAATAAATAAATGGGCATGAATTATTGATTTGAGTTGAAATAATTTTGTTATGTGAGAACAAAGCATCAGTGGAGTGATAAGAGAGACGTGAAACTATCACAGCCATGTCGGAAATCAATTTTCTTATATCATCTATACAGTTTAGCATCATGGTACGAAACGATTTGATCTCAGACTGTCATGATTGACTAATTAGAATCAAGTATTCCTGGCCATTTAGTAATCGCTCATATGTGTCGCTATGCTGATGTGCAGTGATTGTATTTAATCTGGAATACATAATCAGATTTTTTTTTAAAATTACTTGTAATTAAACTGTATAATGTTTTAAAATGTTTCATTTGTTTTTATAATCCATTCCATTTTTAGCAATTACATGATTAACTTAATTTTCACAAATTGGCAGTAAATTAATTGATTCTTCCTACACACAAATACCAGCCACTAGTCATGCAACTATAATTACATGTAAAATTGAGAAGGAATAAAGAATCAAAATAAATTGAAAATAAATTAAATAAATAAAATTGAGGAAAATAAAATAAATGATTGAATCTTTTTAGTTAATGATATATCTTGCTTGTTTTAATAAAAAAAAAAGAAATTAATTTACCATTTTTAAGATTATTAGCTTTTCACAGACCCCCTGCAGTTCCTTCATAAACCTCAGTTTGGGAAATCTTAATGTAATGTTTAATGCACTTCATGTTGTTGATGGTATAAGATTATCCTATTCAAATCAATGATAAATGAGTTAGGTCAAAAGTAATCAAAAAGTACCTAAAATGTGGAATGCGATAGATTATGTTACTAAATACAATTTTCACAATGTAATTTGTATTCAGTAATGAACTACAATTTTTACGTAATCTACCAAGCACTTCTGAAAGGCATTGGTTCTTTGCTAGGATTAGGCCGGGTAAACGTGAATTGTGTGTGTATGTGTGCACCCATTGTGCGTGTGTGTGTGTGTTAGGGGAGAATTTGGAGTGACAGCCCTTTAAATGAAATGGAGAGAAGCGCCTGATACCCAGCAGAGGCCCACCGAGCTGTCTGTTTCAGGATTAGAGCTGCCTCATCTCAGAACGCTTCATGGCTGGCACATTAACTAAAGCATCTCTTTCTCTCTTCTCTCATTATCTCTCCTTCTCTCTGATACAATGGGCTAAATGTGGGTGCGTTTACTGAAATTAGCTCAATTTAACCTCCTCCACCTCACCCCCCTGTCTTCTCTTATCGTCCTCTTTGCTGCCCTGTGGAGGCGCAGTTCTGTCGACAGCCTTTGATGTGAGTTTTGCGCTTGCCACAGCCCTGTCAATCAAACACGGGCTGTGGGTGGAATGATGTGTGTTTGTCGAATGTTGAGGAAGGTTTCTCTGCGTAACCATCAGACAGGCTTTTGGCTGAAGCTTTCTTTGTGTCTGTTCAAACAGACGAGCAATTGGGATGCGGTAATAGGAAGTCTCTTAGTGGCCTGTCGGGTAGACACGCGCACCTCCCCTGAGTGGGACCACAGAGCTGGGTGTTTATTTCACTGTCGCTTTTGCTAATTCATCTGAGTTTGCCTTGGTGTCTTTGAGCCATGAGGAATACAAACTCCAGAAGTGAGTCGCCTCAGATTTTTGAGCCAATAGGAATTTTCTTTTTCATCCAGTAAAAAACAGTCCAGTTGCGATTTGTCTCGATTAAATAAAAATAGTAGTAAAATGTAAAAAATTGTGCCGTATCTATGTTGGAGTCGTGGTGTGGTGGTATGCCCTTACACATTGAGCCAAGATGCTTGTATGTTTCTTATATCTCAGTGTTCCTCTAATTAAAATGGCAAAAAGTAAATTATATTAATTACAAATGAAATGTGGGGCCTTTTTTTCTTTCAGAGAGGATACTCCGCCAAACACGAAGTATGTCAGTTTCACTTTACATCATGGCCTGAGCATGGAGTCCCATACCATGCCACGGGTCTGTTAGCCTTCATCCGGCGGGTCAAATCCTCCACGCCACTCGACGCAGGGCCTGTGGTGGTCCACTGCAGGTATGGAGCTCTGTATTTCATCATATTAGAACTTCTAATATTTGTCAGCCAGAAAGGTATAAATAAGCCTGTTCAAAATCTCACCAATGCTGCATTTATTTGATCAAAAATAGTGTAAAAACAATGATATTGTGAAACATTATTACAATATAAAACAACTGTTTTCTGTTTGAATATACTTTAAAATGTAATTTATGGCAAAGCTAAATTTTCAGCAGCCATTACTCCAGTCTGGTTTTACCATTGTAAATTTAATTGTTTACCATTGTTTTTAATGTCAGCTGTTACATGGGACTTTGAATGTTCACATCCTTCCATGTCAAACAGGACTTGTGGCAGCTGCCTTAAAACTTCACCAGCTTTGTCCATCAAAGAAAAGGCAAATGTCATCATTTTTGAGGAACATCTTGCTATCTGTCTTTCGTTCTTCCTCTTCAGTGTGGGAGCAGGCAGGACAGGCTGCTATATCGTGCTGGATGTAATGCTGGACATGGCTGAGTGTGAAGGAGTGGTGGACATCTACAACTGTGTGAAGACCCTCTGCTCTCGCCGTATCAACATGATCCAAACAGAGGTGCAGACTCTCACATTTCCCCATAATTCCCTTTAACCAGCTATTGCAGGAGACTTATTACATGACATCTCTTGTATTTGCATAGTCATAAGCTCCGTAGGAGTCGCTATGAATATTCAGAATGTTTAGCTTTGGAATTCAGTGAAAAGTGTGTATTGATAGGTGTGAAATGCAAATAATCATCTCTGTTGCATATGTCCGCTCTGCGGAGGCAAGTGCCTTTGCTTAGATGTTCCGAAATTTGCATATCCAAACTTTATTATGTAAATCCCACAGTCATTTGACTGTTTAAAACATTAGTAATTATTTACCAGATGCTTTAATTAAATCCATCCGCGAGGATTTATGTAGAGCGACGTATACACACACAGTGCACTTTGAAACATGCCACAATGTTTTGTTTATATTGAAACATTGGGGTTAAACAAATTCTGTTATCGACGTCTGTTTACTCTGTATTGTCCTTTGTCTTGCATGCATTTTCACTCCTCCTCCAGTCCGCTCTTTTCTATTCTCCTCGCTCCTTTTCTAATTTTTTCTTACTTGATCTATCAAGGGTGTTTTCTCAGAAGGAAGACCGTGCCTCCTCCAAAAATCCAGTTGAGAAAATTAAACTAAATGAAAGCAAATGTTATGAAATAATAGATTTTGCTGTAACACCAGCAGAAAATACTTCCAAGGGAGGCCTCACTTGAGCTCATTTCGAAATAAAGGTTAAAAAAAAAAAATCGCAGAAAGCCTCCATGTCATTGTGATTGGCTGATTAATGCATTGATGTCTTGCCTATCATGCACACAACAGCAAATTCACATGAATGCGTTAAACTGGATGGAGTAATAACTAAGCGGATGGCTCACCCATTCAGACATTATCATCTGAGTCTGAATAAAAATTCGAAGTCTACAGCAAGCCATGTATAGTTATGTCTTTGCTTTCTCTCTCTATATAACAGGAGCAGTACATATTTATTCACGATGCCATCCTGGAGGCGTGCCTGTGTGGGGAGACGGCCATCCCGGTAAACGAGTTTGCCCTGGCTTACAAAGAGATGCTGAGGGTGGATTCTCAGAGCAACTCTTCACAGCTACGAGAGGAGTTCCAGGTCTTTGTCAACAATATAAAATAATATGTTGTTTTATAATTTCTCCCCAAGGTCTTGATTGGGAGATCTCATTGGTGCAAAATTCCACACGACTGTACATTTAAACATTGGTTTTGGCTGTGTCACTTTGCGAAGCAGTTTCGTAGTCAGTGGTGGCAGACAAATTGCTTGTCACCTGAAATGTCCTACATGACACCTAGTGTTAGAGACAGCTGCCTTACTCACAGGTTGTACAGCACATTCTTCAATATCAGTCTCTTTGAAAAGTGAAACATGCTATACAGTCAGTGTTGAACAGAAATGTTTAGGAACCTTGTTATAAATGAACATCACTTGTTTGGCAACAAACTTTCTCCACATCTTGCTCTTTTTAGTAATATTCCAAACAAAGGTTATAGCATAATTATAATACTCTTGCAGGCTGTTTTTGCAGCTTAGTTTCAATAAATGACCTGAAAAGGGCAGAAAGTTTGTGCTTTGAAAGTTAAAGTTGTTTACATCATAAATTAAACTCTTATTTCAAAAGATCGAGGGAAATTATATTTTTCAGATTCCTCTACAAGTAAATAACTTCCTATGAAGTTCTATAAATGCTAAATCTGCTCAATGGAGCGAAGCAAGGTTGACTGCAGCAGCCAAACAAAACTCTGAGCTGCACAAAGTGTGACATACCCGCTGCCCGTAGATTAATGATCAATACTGTTGAATAAATGTGTGGCTAGACATTCAGAGGACTTTTAAATAATCTTTTTGACTCCAACGAATGATGCCTGTACGCCTACACGCATAACAATGAGAAAACTGAGATGTAATAAATGACAGAATGTTGGAAACTCTTTCAGAACTCAGAATCTTTCATTTCATTTGTATACACTAGAAACGTGGGCATCTTGGGTGAGGGTTCTTCTGTAGGAGGCTACTGATTACAGAAGTTTCATTGTTTTAGTAGACTTTTGAACGTAAATAATAAAGGTAGTAGTGCAAAAGGTGTAATAGAAGAAATACCTTGCATTCCTTGTCCATTGGGAGCAGTAGTCAGCTGTGTTTCACTTTGCCACAAATCCTCAGGGAGCGAAAGGCCGGTGAAGGTTATTTAATAAAAGATGTACCACTCCACATGTGTTGCTGAGAATACTTTTATTGATTCAGGGGAAGGCAGGCAGAACTATCCTTGCTCTCCTGCACTTACCTCTACATTGCAGTTTTCTGACTTTACTTTCCAGGTGAATTATAATGCATTCATTACAGGCAATTTTTTGCTGATGCTTTGAAATGGAAGTACAGGAAGGCAGCTTTGGATTACAGAGTGTAGATTGTGCTATAGTTATTAGGTGCTGATGGAGGATATTGTAATGGGTTTTGTACATAAATATTTTTGATGTTTATGTAGACATCATCTTTTCTGTTGAATTGTTATTAGAAGTTCCTTTGACTGTAGTGGAGAATAGCAGATCTCTTTACCTTTTGGTTTGCACAGGCAGAACGGTGCATGTGTCATGGTTTTTCCTGACTTTGAAGAGCTCATAGAAACTGTATTTATTATGTATGATGTTGGCCTGATTTGCTTGGTTTTGTTTGGTAATAGCAGTAATAGTTTAGACGAGTGAGATTTAATGCATGTTAAAGCTGGTTTCAAAAGCTGTTGTTGGAGTTGGGGCACATTTGCGGTCACCAGATGCACAATACTATTAGTGCATAATGGAAATCTTCATAATCACCAGTGTGCCAGCAGGAATCACTTTTGTTTTCTGCTCAGCTTTCTTTCTTTCTTTCTTTCTTTCTTTAGCTTTTTCATTTTGTTTTTACAAATTTTCCTGCTTTGTGTGGAAAAACAAAGAACTTTACATAATTACACCTTAATTTCTCCCAATTGTGACTCTGCATTTCAGTGTTACTTTATTTCTTTTAATTACTATATATTTCTAAATGTGACTTTATATCTCACAGTTGTCCTAATTTTTTATTTGAAACTTTATCTCACTAATTATTTATTTATTTATTATTTTATTAGTCTGTTGGTTTGTTTGTTTGTTTACTCTGAAGCAGAAACAGGCTTCCATAGTTTTTGTGCTGGTTTCTTTTTTTTTTTGACTCTTTTTTTTGTTTAGTTTTCTGCTTTTCTTCTCTTTTCTCATATGAAGAATCAAATTTAGTTTTTGAGATGAAATAGCTTGATGTGCTTCCAGAACCCAACGTCTTCCCCGGTCCAAAACAGCATTTGAAACGGTGTTATTTTAGTATTATTTATATACTATATATTATATATTATTTAATTTAATTATAGTTTAAGATTTCATTTTAGTTCATGTTTTTGTATATATATATATATATATATATATATATATATATAGCTTACATTTATTTACATATAGTTTTAGTTTGTCATTTTAATATTCCAGCTTATTTTTAATACTCCAGTTATTTTATTTTAGTTGTCAACATTTCAGTTTTGTTTGGTTTTTTCATCTCAAATTTTGTGTTTTTTTTTTTTTTTTTCGTTTTACAAATTAATTAAAAAAAATTAAATTGCAAAAAAATTACAGTTTTATCTTTAGGCAGAACAAATTATATCAACATAGATTTGAAATGTCTCGTTCTGAACTTCTGCAGCTTTTTGATGTCATATACTTTAGATGCATCATCAAAATAATAAACCCACTGACCTCGTTGAAGTTGTCAATGAGGTCTCAGGCAAAGAAAAAAAATAGTACAAATACTGCAAATCCTATCCTCAACATCAATGCTCCATTTCTGTTTCCCTCAGACGCTAAACTCTGTGACTCCTCATCTGGATGTTGAGGAGTGCAGCATTGCCTTGTTACCACGAAACCGCGAGAAGAACCGCAGCATGGACGTTCTCCCACCTGACAGGGCCCTCGCCTTCCTGGTGACCACTGAGGGAGAAAGTAACAACTACATTAATGCGGCACTGATGGATAGTTTCCACCGGCCTGCTGCCTTCATTGTAACCCCTCACCCGCTGCCCGGCACGACCTCTGACTTCTGGAGGCTGGTGTTTGACTACGGCTGCACCTCTGTGGTCATGCTGAATCAGCTGAACCAATCAAACTCTGCCTGGGTAAGTGAAAGCACCAGAAGTTCCACTAAAAACAGCACCCAAGAGGACTTTGGGAGTTTTTCTTCAAAATATATCTTTATCGGTTGCCTTTTTGCATTCACATCATCACATGTCCTTTGAAGTCGTTTAAGCTATTTTGTCCCCAGCTTCTCTTAATCTCCCTGTGAAATGTTCTATATTCATAAGCCTATAGTCAAGTCTCATTTACATACAGCTTCCCTTTGAGTTTGCGGAGTGGCGTTCCGGTGCTCTTCTCGATCACGGCTCTCTGAAAACCCTGACGTGCGCTAACATGCCGGCAGTTACTCAGTGTCACTCTCGCAGTCGATCTGTTCCTTTTTCTCTCTGTGGTGGATTAACGTCTCTCCCTCTTCTTCATTCGCATGATTGCTCTCTGCAGTCCATAAGTATTAATATTTATCACCTCACTTGCTTCGCTGTCATTAATGTTCTTCCTCTTTCTCGTCTATTCTCACCGTCTCCGCCCGTTTAATTTCAGCTCAGTTCGGTTTTGTAAGGCTACAGAGTTTCATATGTATGGATGGTGAATTCTAAGGCTGCAACATATTCCAAATACAGATGAGTCAAAATATTGGTTCGATTGAATGAAAAAAATGGTGAATCTCATTTATTTCATATCACATTCTTAGATTGAAATCCTTATGGGTTTTTAGATTATGGGGGTTGGCCTCTGACTGTCTTGCTTGATCATCAGAATTTCAGCAGCTCTACTGTAAAATATACTTACTTCAGAAGCCTCTTCTTTCCAGAACCCATTTCTCTCTAGAAACATTTCATTTTCCCATGCAGAACTTTTTTACCTCAGAACTAGAGGTCTGCAAGCCCGTCGGGTTATAATACAATATAATAATAATATTGATTATATTATAAATATTATACATCACCTACACAATATACGCACACATTAGCATACAGGTGACAGTTGAACATGCAGAGCACCAAGGAGAAGTTGGAATGTGGGGAGTTACTAAAAGTTCCCAATGCTTCGGGAAAAGCTGCATTTTGGATCATCCATGCATTTGATGATGATCCTGACTCGCCATCTCCTCATTGGATGCGCCTTTAAAGAGAGATGCATCTTTAGGGTTTTTATAATGAAAGAGTTTTTGTTTTCGATTAGAATTATTTCATTTTAAAGTAGTAATTCAGTTTTCTATAGATATATTTTTTATGTCAGTGAGGCAAGTATTCGCTGTGTTTCGGTTTATCAGAAGCGCTCCGGCTCAAAACCAAAACTGCAGAAAGCGCATCCAGTTTTTTTCCCCCTTATTTTATAAAAGCACGTTTTGTTGATATTGTGAGTGCACACAAATAAAAGTAGACCCTTTACAGTTCCGAACAATGTATTACTCTTACCTTTATGAGCAAAAATGATGGCATATTTTCAAATGTTTCCAATGCAAGTGGTCGCACTGGCCTGTCCTGTAAAGCGCGCTTCAGCTTTCACTCTCCACACAAACGATTGAATATGCATCAGCGCATATTTATCTAGGTTAAGCGTTTAAACCAACATTGTGGAGCTGTTTTATAACTATAGATTTAATTTTAGACAAGTCGTGATGATTTGAGAAGGCTAAATTGATCAAGCATAGGCTATGATCAACTCACTGTCTGCCAATGGCCGCTTGGTCGTCACTTTAAACAACAAAAACTTACATTTAAAGAATAAAAAATGCTCCAAAAGTTTTGCTAAATTAACTTAATAAAATAACAAAACAAAATACAATCGCTTTGCCATTTCATACAAAACTGAACTATTTTAATAGCTGAAACAGTAGTATAAGCTGATTTGGGAGAAGGGGAAAAAGACGGACCTGGGTATGACTCAGGCCGAGAATTCTGATAAGCTGTTGGACACAGGCTTGGCTAGGGCCTGAGCGTCTCGGGCCAGGGCCGGGCTAGGGCCTAGATTTTAGGCCCGTGCAGGGCTCTATTCAGAACTCCAGTTCCCTTCAGAATACCTGTCACTGTAGAATCCTTTTCCCTTCAGTAGATTTTTTCGTTCTAGATTCTTTCAGAATCCCACTCCTGCATAAACCCCTATTCCTCAATCCCATTCCTTCTAAAACAACTTCCCACTTTTTGCTCTTCAGAACCACTTTTCCTCCAGAATCCATTTCCCTTTTCTTCTGTTTTTACTTTAAACATTCCATGAAGCATGAAAATGATTAAAACACCCATGAAAGAATCATGACCTTGAAAAAAAGTTCTCATGATCTTTTTGTCTATTTGTCTTCCTTATTTGTTAATTCCTATGTCTCATTCTGTTTTCTTCTATCTTTCCAGCCTTGTGTGCAGTACTGGCCTGAACCAGGCCTTCAGCAGTATGGTCCTATGCAAGTGGAGTTTCTGTCCATGTCTGCAGATGAGGACATCATCACCCGGCTTTTCCGGGTCAAAAACGTAACAAGAGTGAGTTCCATCAATGATAATTTACTTTCTTACATATAAGCAGGGCTCGAATTGAGGGGGGATGTGGGGGCATGGCATCCCCCTGGTCGAAAAACACTAAATACGAACTAAATAACGGCGATTGGTCAATCAGAACAGAAGCAATTTCGTAATTTTTCGGTCAAAATGGTTCCAAGTGCAACTTTTGAAGTTCTTTAAAAAGAAGACAACAGAAGGTATGATTTTTTTCCTTGATTAGAAATTAAAGACATTCTCCTGACATAATGTATGTGTGACTGTAGGAGAGCTGACATTATCCAAAAAAAAAACACGTCTTGAGAGTCCAAAAGTATTCACTGCATGATATAGAATACTGTTAGAATGCCCTTATAATTCCAGCAATGAAACAAAAATTTTTTAAGTTTTTATATTCATTGCACAAGCGATGTACTTTTCTGTATATCAGCACATGTGCGCGAGGCCACAAGCACAAATGTGATATTAGTTTTATACAACAGTGCATAGCAACACAGTGTTTCATTCCGTGAATGAATCAGTTTTTGAACGAATCGAGTGAGCCAGTGATTCAGCGGTCCATTCAGATGGTCTCACATGTTTAGTTTCTATTGAATCAGCCGTATTGAACGAAACGTTTTATATGAATGATTCAGTAAGTCATTTATTAAAACAGGGACTTGCTGCCACCTACTGGCGGTTTTATCATCATATTTATTTATCCATGACAGACCTAAATCAGCCAAGGTGCACATTTCAGCAAAAATATTGTTTAATTATCAATATTGACCAAAATTCAAAATTTCAGGCCCCAGAAGGAAAAAAAATAATAATAATTATAAATAATAGTTCATTTAATAAGGCACATTTTTCATTAAATAGAAACCTTTTTAAAAATGAGACCGATTTTGTAATCATTGTGTAAAATTAGCCACAGGATTTTTTTTCTCACATTACCTCTTTATATTGCAACCCTAGCAGACCCTTAATATACCCTTAAGTTAACAGAAAGTTAATCACTTAATCATCATTTTTACTCACTTCAGAAAATTGCTTTAAATGAGCAATTATGCAACATTTCACCATACAGAAGCATTTTGTTTAGAAATAAAGTTTACTCACTTCATCCTTTTGGGCCTCTAAATGTATACATAAGGTAAAAAGTCATCGAGCTGTGCATATGAGCCTCTTAATTTTCTTTCTAAAAATGCGAAGTAGATTCCAGTGTAATTTCCTGGGAGAATTCCTTGAATTACCACCACAGGGTTTTAATGATATTCAGCGATAATACATTTTTCATACCTTGGAACTGGCTGATCATTATGTTGTGCCATTTAACCGTCAGCTTAATTCCACAAGTTTGAAAAGTGCAGAAATTGAGACTTTTATGTAATATTTAAAAAGCTTTGAAAGCGTTCTGAGGCCTTTTATATTACTCTGTTGGCTATTATGCCATGTTACATTCAGATCACGGTTTAATAGACTACAAGATAAAGTGGTATAATAAATAGGGTTTGTCAGTCCAATATATTTTGTCAGCCAAAGCTACAAGACCAATTAAAGAACAGAGGAAAAGCTATTTCAAAATATCTATTTTCATACCATCAGCACATGACACTTCATATGGCGGCACTTTCGCAGGCAAGGACAGATGCTGAAATAAGTTTTCATAAGCCTGCAGATATGAAATATACATTAATGAGCGTGCCACAGAAGGTCATTTTTACCATTTTCAATTTGCCCCAGCTTGTCATAATTGTAAGGGCTAATTTTGTTCTGTTTTGCTCTGCAAATGTTTTATAGCAGTGCTCTTTGCCTAATAGACGCCTGCATTTTTCTCTCAGCTCAATGTACTTTTGACAGATGTCACAGTGTTTTAATGCTTTGGCATGCAGCATGTCTGTGGAGCGTTAGAAACTAAGGCGATTGAGTTGGGGGGAAGGCATTTCCAGCGCAGTAGAGGGAATTAAGGGGGTGTGCGGATGGGTGCATGTGTTATTCAAATGTGACATCTCTATTACTTAGATTATGTGGTAGAGAATGTGTTACTGTTTTTGCACGCTTCTGCATTTAAATGGTGCACTTTCTGCTTTGTTGCATGTCTGCTAAAAAGACTTGTGCTTTAAAAACGCTTATAAATATGGGTATTCATGGGCTATGATTATCCAGGAAATCTTACATGTTAATGGAAAAATTAAATCTTGCATATTAGTTTAATCCTCCATATTATGGTTGATGCGCTTGGTTAATTTTAATGATTGAATAAACAATAGATAAAACCAAGACATGGTTTGTAGGCTGATTATTGATGTACAGCAGGGTAAAGGATATTTAGGAGAACGTTGGTACATTTCCAAACCTAAACATTCTTTTTCCTGGATAATCAATAGAGAGTTTTAAATTGTCTTCTTTGGGAACCAAAAACTAATGTTTCCGGAACATTCTGGGAACTTAAAATTGTTAGTGAGGTGCGTGACCTGTGTAATTCCTGCACTGTAAAAAATGGAACGGGCTATTTACTATTTACTGGTAACAATATTACACTTAATATTTTTGAGTAGATTTTAAGGCTTGTTTTTTTTTAATGGAATCTACCTGAATAAATCATGTAAAATGTCCTAAATTAATTAATCTATGAAACAGTAAATTAAATATAATTTGTGAAATATGCTCATTTATTTTAAGTTGATTCTCAAAAGTCTGTGATTTTGAGTGAGGCCTGTTTGTATTTGACTTTGAGTTATTTTGTACATTTAAAAGACTGTATACAGCCAAACAGCTCAAGTAGGAAAATACTTGAGAAATACTGGAAAGTACTACACTAGCACAAGCAAAGCTACTGCTCATTGAACAAGGCTTAATGCCTTATAGGAGTAGTATCCATAACCATAAGCTCTACTCTTCTGCACAATGGTAACGATTGCACTGCACAATGGAAACTTCAATGTAACTCTTTCAAATGTCAAACATAACTGAACATTAAACATTAATAGATGTTTCCCTTCACTCAAAAACACATAAAATAGCATTTAATTTCAAAATTTACTCTCCATATCCAGCCATATGCAAAGCATGCTGGGAACTAACAATCACCTCTAAAATAAAACTGCAAAATTTAGCTAATTCTCTTAAAATAAATAGGTAGCCTTCTTTCCTTAATTTTTTTGTTTGTTTGTTTAATCAGTTCCTCAATTCAGGCCTCAAAACTGCTTAAGTTTCCTTTTAAAAAATTAGGAAAACACATCTCTTGGTTTTATTAGTAAAAAGTTCTCAATATTTTCTATACAACACTGAATCACAATTTCTTTAATGAAATATACTCATTATTTTTAATTATCACCTTAATTTTTTGGAAAATTACAAGACCCATGATTCATTTTTTACAGTGTGGTTTATGTTAAAAAAACAATTATGTTAGTTTTTTACTGGAAAACTTTCTCCTTAAATTTCAGTTACATTCTCTATTTTGTATATCAAACAGTCACATGTTCAGTTATGATATACATAACATAATGTGTCTAAAAGGAACATATTCAAATTGAACATAAATGAGATTCAGTGAGCATTATTAGCAGTAAAAATTTTAATATAACTTCATAATACACCCTAATTTAACTTCTGGCATCTATGTATGTCCTATCAATTGTTTACAAATTGGAAGAACATTTTGGCAGAAAAATCATTATGTCAAACTTGTTAAAGTGTGTCGCTCATCTATGGTCAGTGCACTCACTTCCTCCCAGCAACCCTGAGGGCAGTTTTGGGGTGTGCCTCAGGGCTCTATATTAATTCCACCTGTGTTTCAAGCCAAAGCAGGCATGTATCCAGGCAAACCTTACAGTGTTTCTTCCCCACCCGAGTGAAACTCTTTCCCAGCAGACTCATTCATCACAACCTAAACACTGCTGACTTGGCACTGCTGAGACCTCAGCATGGAGAACAGTCCTACACTACTGTACACATTCATAAACAAGCCCAAATGCACAGCTGGTGATGTATTACTGATCGTGACCTTTCCTTTTCCCCCTCTCATCCATGCGAAGCTGCAGGAGGGTCAGCTGGTCGTATGCCAGTTCCAGTTCCTGCGCTGGTCTGCGTATCGTGACGTGCCTGACTCCAAAAAGGCCTTCCTCAACCTGCTGGCCAGTGTGCAGAAGTGGCAGAGGGAGTGTGGGGAAGGTCGTACAGTAGTCCACTGCCTGTGAGTAGTATTGTGATGCATGCTACACACAAACTAATTTATTTTATTAATTTACAGCCTGCTGAATTTTGTTTTGAACAATGTCTCTTAAGTGTTTTCTTTTGATTTTTTACAATCTTAAAGTTAATACATTTAGTTATGTCTACGAACTTTTTGTTTTCCGTAGTTTTTTTTCTGCTTGCACGGTGAGATGTATGTCTGGTCTAGCAGGTGCACCGGCGCTCTTCATCAGTAGTACAGTTAGTGGAAGATCCATGAGCCAGTGTGTTTTAAACACTTTCCAATTTGAGATTGTATTATCTTATAATTTATACGGAAATAAAGGATTGTCATTTAAATTAAGTGTGAATGTAAATTGAAGTGGCTACATCCAACATGGTGCACCATCCTGCCATAAGCTCCTGCATACAGTATAATATACAGTCAAGAGAAATTATAGGATAAGCCAAATCAAATATAAGAGAACAGAAGGGAAGGATAAAAGCATTGTAGTAACACTAAAGAGTAGAAATACTGTAAATGAACTAATCAAAGAGCAGTTGCGCTGAACGACAAAAATTAAAAGATAAAAGACTAGACACGAGAACTGATGAGAGAAATATTCCATTTTGTAATATTTTACCATTTGTGTGATCTGAAAATGACACAGAAACTGTGATTGGCCACAGATAAATGTCACAGGGCATTTCATAAGAGCACGTGGACTGTCCATCAGGTCACGTTCCTGCCTTGCATATTGTTGAAGCTCTTTGTGACGTCGGTTGTGCCCTTGAACAGCACACTTAATCCTTGTCTTCTCACAGTGTTATCTGTGTGTGCCGTGACCCATATCTCTGTTTGCCAGTGAGCCAGATAAGAGATATTATATGCATAATATATTTCTGTGTACCTTTGCAAACAAATCATGAACAATTAAACAAACAAACCGGCTCTCAAATAAAATCATTTTCTAAACAGGGACTTCACTCATACCTGGACTCGCTGATCTTAGCCTAGGTGTTAACATGGTCATTATCCTTTTAACCGCACACTTCATTTCCCCCACGGCTTTGTTTCCCCTCCTGCCCACCGAACCGCCTCATCTGGAACCCCAGGCACGAATTTGCTTCCCATCGCCGCCCAGAAGCACATCACTCAAAACTGTCACACAGTGTTACCAACCACAGGCAGAGAGAAGAGATTATGGAGATGAAATCAATTATGCTTTAATACAGAACAGCGCAGGCCTTTCTCGGCGCTAAATCCAGAGCTGCCAAAGCACTGACTGCGATTGATTATCTCACCATTGCCTCATCTAGCTGCCGCCGTCGTGCCATACGCATACATAGCAGAAGACCTCGGCGGATCTTCAAACGGCTCTTTGTATGCCTCTCATGCAGGCTGGTTCCATATTAACTGGATATGTGAAATTTCTGTTGTAGACTGAATATCAGTATGCAGCACAGCCAGATCTGTTTCTCCACTCTCCTCAATGTCTGTCTCTGCTTTGCTCATGACAGCTGGGTTTGTTGTATTCTTGTCTGTCTAGGAACGGCGGTGGCCGCAGTGGAACGTACTGTGCCAGCAACATCCTGATGGAGATGATCCAGTACCAGAACATCGTGGACGTCTTCTATGCCGTCAAGACCCTTCGTAACGCTAAGCCCAACATGGTGGAGACACTGGTGGGTACAAACGTTCAGTGTCACTGAAATCATTCTATAACAGATCTATTCAGAGATGGAATAAAGAGATTATTTGTTGCAAAAAATGGGATGAATCACAAAAAGGAAGTCAAAATAAATGGCCAATTGGCAAAAGCATCAGTTTTGCTACAGTCTGTACTGTAGAACAGGGCATATCCAGAAAATTCACAGGCCCACTCACTATTCCTTGGGCCCAATGAGAAGGTTGCAGGGGTTTTTAATCTTTTGGATGCAAGAGAGCCCCAAATATGATGGAAAGATAGAAAAGTGACTTAATAGTTTCATGTATAAAAACTGTATATATATATATATATATATATATAAAATGCATATAAAATGTATTTATTTATTTATTTATTTAAAAAAACTTGACACTGTAACACTTGCACTCTCTGTTCTGTTTTTATTCTACTACTTGTTTTCTTTTTGTTTATTATACAAAAATGACCCTCTAACACTAGCGTTCTCTATTTTTTTAATTGCATCTACTTGTTTTCTTTTTATTTATTATAAAAAATGACCCTCTATCACTGCCGTTCTCTATTCTTTTTCTATTCTTTCGGCTTGTCTTCTGTTTATTAAAAAATGACCCTCTAATACTATTATTCTCTATTTTTTTTCTATTGCATCTACTTGTTTTCTATTTATTTATTATAAAAAATGACCCTCTATCACTACCGTTCTATATTCTTTTTCTATTCTTTCGGCTTTTCTTCTATTTATTAAAAAATGACCCTCTAATACTAGCATTCTCTATTCTTTTTCTTGTCTGTCTTCTTGTTTTCTTTTTATTTATTATTAAAAAAAACCTTACTATGTGTACTGCATTAAACTATCCGAGACTTGTCACAGCATTTACATATTATTGTTCTTTTATTGCTTTTCATTGCTTCTGTTGTCCTCATTTGTAAGTCGCTTTGGATAAAAGTGTCTGCTAAATGACTAAATGTAATGTGGAATTTAGAAACGAACAAAACTGTCTACAAAAAAAATAAAACCATGTGCAGATAGAATAAAATAGTATTAATTAATGATTTAAAGACGTAAATATACTGTCCCCAAACCTTTGAACAGTAGCGTTCACACTCAAATTATTGTCCTAATTCTCTGATTTCTGTGTGTCTGTGTGCTGCAGGAGCAGTATCGTTTCTGTTATGAGCTGGTTCTGGAGTATTTGGACTGCTTGGAGGTCAGATAGCGGAATCCCCCTCCCCCCATCCCGCCATGCTGACCTCACTGCATGGAGCAGGACCACCGGCAGGCTCACTCTCACACCCCCAATCACCTCTGCTTACCTTCTTAACTTCTTTCTGTCGTCTAACCCAGATCCTAAAGCCGAAGGAAGAAGATGGTACAAAAAAAATGCGTAGTAGAGCTTTCTGCCTTTTTACCACAAACATCTAAATATGTGCACCCTTCTGTGTCATGGCTGTTTTTTCGGTTTAGGATATTTTCAGCATATTTTCCTCAGAACTGTGAGCGATTCCAGAGCCTGGCTTGGTGCGGTGTGGTTGATTTAGCTCTGCTCACAGAAGATAGTGGGCCGTTTCTAAAAACGGCAGCTTTATTTTACACCTGCCTGTTTCTCTCTGGCTGGCTGGACTGAAGAGCAGAAATAAACATCACTTGGAGAAGATCTCTTCATGTGCAGCGCAGTGGAGCTGAGAGTCAGGCGTCTTTACCGTGGCTCTTAAAAGGAGTCAGGCACCTGCCGTGGCCCTTAAAAAGCGGCAAAAGGACAAACACACCCATGCATGCACATACAGATTCAACCAGCAGACAGCTTTCCATCAACTGCCTATCAAGACGCCGATGCCTCTTCAACGCTGTTTCACCAACGTTTAGTGATACGTGTCTCCCTCATGGGTACTTTTCTCTGAGGATTGGTTCTTGTATCATTAGAGGCAGAGTTTATTACTATATATGGTGCCATATGTCTCAAGAGGAGATTGACAGGAGAGTCGGGCGGCCACGTTGCCCCACTGTGGCTTTCCTATCTTGTTGTGACTGTTGTCTTTTTTCCTCTCACTTGTATATATACTTAACATCTGCTGGAAATCTCTTACGTCTTAAGGTGTAAGTCTCAAGTGCTAACAGTGGCCCTGTGTGCTTAAAGCAAAGGAAGTACATTAACAAGGGGCAGACGTGATGGCATTCTAAAGCTTGCGGTGGATTACACCCTGACCTTTATCCTCTCACTCAATGGTTTTGAGCGAGCGCAGTTAATAGTCTTTTTACAACGGCGCTGCGAAACGGGAACAGAGGCGAAACTGTGTCAGAAGTGAGGAGAAAGGGACCAAAAGGAACACCGGCAATCTTCTTCTTTTCACTTGTAACTATTTATCGGACTGACTCGTGTTCTTTGAGTGGATTTGTTTAACAATTGAATCCTGGGCTCGAGATATTTCAAAGCATTTCTTTAAGTTTACATTTACAGTCCATTTCTGTTGCATTGCGGTATGTGATGGGCTTTATTTGCCAGTTTATTTTTGCCAGGCGGATACACAATGCTTTATCATCTGATTGTCAAGTGTGCATTTCATGAATACGGAACTGTGGTGTCTGATGATGTTTTTCAAGCATCAGAGGTACAAATCCCATGTTAGCTAGACAAATATCTGTATCACTTCTTAAAACAGTCATTTTGGCCTTTTACACCTCAGAGGTCCATTATTAAAGGTATATATTTGGTATATAAAACAAAAATATATTTGCTTTTACTCCACTCCTATTGAGCAACAGGTTATTTTATGCTATATTTTTTATTTTATGCTGCAGTTACACTTTTTTACGCTATTTTTTAAATTCAATTTTGAGATTGAATTTTTGTTGCCAAATTGTAAAAGCATATAAATCTGGCTTTTAAACTTAATTTAAACATTTCCCAAAGATTGGTAACAGGGTTACCAAAGAATTTTGCATAGAAAATACATTAAAAACAGCTTATATAAAAATTTATGTGACCTTCTGAGGGTGAAAATCAACCTTAGTTCACTGTCTGTTGGCTGAAAATAAGTAAAAGAGCTTCAGGCTGTAATTTGTAATTAATTTGTGGAAGGTGCCAGACACTTTAGTGCAGCAAGTAGAACCGACAGCCAGGAGTTCAGTGATAAAAGTACCAAACTGTATTTACCACCATTGAGTTACAGTAGTTTAAACTAAAAGCACTAAATAAAATGGTATCCACATCAGTATTACACACACACACACACATCTCTGAAATTGTTATGACCCCCAACTGTGAAATTGCCATATCAGCTAGATGCCAAGTTAGCAAACCACAGAGTCGTTTTCTCAATGATTACATTACTCCGCATAAACCATCTCAGATGTCAGCCTGCCTCAGTCCACACTGACTGACGGCTCACGACTGCATCAAATGACTGATGGTGTTAACAAGCCGTTGTAGTTAAAGGGACAGTTCACTCAAAAATGAGAAATCTGCCATGATGTATACTTCTAAACATGCGACTTGATTTCTACTGTAAAACACAAATGATTTGGGACGATATGATGACAGAATTTACATTTTTGGACAAACTGTTGTTCTAAGGGAGCCAGAGAAAATATTGACTGAACAGATTACACAGACTATGTTGTGACTTTTTTTCATCAAATCCCCCTTTGGACTTTCTTGGAAAGTGCCTGGACACTCAGATTTCAAGTGGAAAGTATGTGTACATATAGATGTATATTTGTGTTCTGTGAATAGTATGTGAATAAAGTTTGTTCGGCCAGATTTAACAATTTAAAAGTAACAGAAAGAGTTGAATGTACTGTTTAAGACCTATTTCCTGAATATGCCGCCAAAAGATCTGACACATGCTCAGTCAGCTGAGGATTTCTAAAAGCCATCCCAAAGTCGCCCCTTCAGAAGGCCCATTCAGTCACTTTAAAACCCTCCAATGATTGTTGTTGTTTTTTTTTTGTTTGGTTTTTTTATAACCATGCTCATTCCAAAGACATTAGCCAACTTCTAATGGTCTCTACAGTCACTGCTATGCTAATACTGCATAACTATCCCTAGTGTGTCACTATGAGAGCGGAAGGACTTTAGCCACTCTTGACAGCTGTTGAGCCAGGTCCTTGTTTTTTGTTTGTTTATTTGTTTCCTTCCAAGTGTTTCTGTATGATACTGAATGATCTGAAAAAGAACTGTGTTTTTGACCATGTGTTTGTGGGACAGGAAGAGGACACAGATGCATATATCTCATGGGGAACTGAGGGTTGGGGTGGGATGGGTGTTCAAACAATAAAATGTTCTAAGACTGTAACTGTGTTATTGGAGCATTCATTTATTCAACCACTTGTGTTTATGTAGGTAACATTTACAACAGTTAAATGGACTGGCTGTTATGACATATCAACGAAAAATACTTTTAGCATTTTTAATCTTGTTAATGTTGATTCCTACATATATATTTTAAGTTTCAAGTTGTATACATTAGTATACAAAGTATTTTCAACAAACGTGAATTAATAATGAACAATATTGAATGAAAAATAATATACTTAAAAATAAAACAAAGGTTAATGGTTTTATAAGAAAATATAAATTCAGTTTTTCCACTTCAAAATTCCACATTTAATTCAATGTGTTATTTGTCATTTCTTTGTAAAAGATCATTTTCAAATTTACTAATCATTTCTGAGTGAAAAGTTTTTCTACACATTTTTTCAGTATAGATCAATAAAGCTATAAATCTTGTTTATTATTAGTTTGATAACAAATGCATTAGCTATCATTAACCAATTAAACCATTTTATTGTGTTTTCAAACATATCAATTTTGTGCATATATTGTGTAAAATAAGTTCTAATTCAATTTAACCAATGATGAGAACATTTGATGTCATTGTGTACCGCATTCTGACTGAATACTGACTGTCATCCATGGCAATACTATATAGCAAGGCCCAGTTTTAACAAACCCTGCAAGCTAAGAAAACACTTCTACACAACTTTTTATCTTTATTTATATATATATATATATATATATGTAGAGTAAGCGCATTATAGCAGTATTAATATTACTGTAAAATTGATGCCGTATTCATCTTGTTGCTTGTCCAGTTGTATTGTGCATTGCAATGGACTCTTTTTTTCTTGTAGTGGTACGTAGGTTCATACAGGTAAGATTAAAAAGTAATTTCAGCTCAAATCAATATTTCATGTTCACAGCTTTATTTGTTTGGTCACGCTATCTGTTTATTTTGTGATAATGACGGGCCGGCTATACATTATCCCGTGTTTATTGTAAACCGTGTTTATAAGAAATCATGGCATTTGCAACAGGGCACACTGTGCTGTGGAATTGTTGAAAACCCATTACCAGGCAGGCAGACAGTCCGTAATTATGTGGAGTCTGGGAGAGAATGAGGGCTCCGATTGTTCTTGGGCACATCCTAAATGGAACTTGAACATAAAGACTGTGACCGCACTGACATTTCATATCCTCGTGCTTTGTCAGCCAGATCAGCTCTTGTGGGATGGACTCACAGTCTCTGCTGATTCATTAGATTCTCTCGCCCCTTTTAGACCACCGTCTGTCTGCCTTTCCATCCTTCCCTCCTGTCCCTTTCTCCGTCTGGTGGTTCTTATCACTGTCTTTCTATCTCTGTAATGTCTATTTTTGTACTCGATCTCTCTTGCGCCCGCCCTAGCTCTCTCAGTCGCTCCTTTTTTGTATTCCCTCCATTTCCTGCCGTGGATGTGAGGTGGCTGCAGACCGCAGGCTTTCTCCTATGACATACAGTAGCTCGTGGAGGAGATGTGAATTATTCAACAGGCCTGCAAAGTGATCCAGTGTTGGAGCTTAAAGACATGCCAGATTAATTAGAGGACAAGACCTCCTCTGTCATATCGCATATAGTGAACTGCAGTGTTCTCACCAGTGTTGAGGAGTCACTAGCTAAAAGTAACAATGCTACTAACTACATTTTTCTTTGGTGTGACAGTAGCTCAGCTGTTTTCAAACCTTTGTAGGTTTTTACAGGAACAAGCTGCTTTTTCCAGCAAAATGTTGCATTGCTGTTTTCAGTGTCACTTTGTATTGAGCAGACAGATTTATATCTGTGTGAGGCAGTCTAAATTTAACTTAAAATGTCCTTTCTACCTCTAGACATAGTTTAACATTGGAAAGTTTTAGTGAATTGGGTTCATTTGAATGGTAGATTGGTTCAGTTGGCTCAGTTTAGCTTTTTTAATGTTGAAATGGTTAAACGTGGCTGTTCATGGCTGTTTTTGGAATCAGTTACACATTGATTCTCCTTCGACAAAAACACAAGAGGTTTGATTGATGTAGGTGCGATTTGTGAAAGAAGCAGAGGGGGGGATGCTTTTGAAAACTTTTTTCTCTCTCCATAGGTGGAAGGTGGTAATAGCCTAAGTAACCTAATGTTAGTGTAATCTGTTAATAACGCACAATCATAAACCTGTCTTTTTAAGGCAAGTAATATATAATGGGTTTCATATCATGAAATGTTTTTAATACCACGGAAACTGTATTTAACGTGATCACATTAAAATCATTGTAAGTTAGGCCTATTGTAATGATTTAATTTCCACGGTTATTCATGCAACGAATAAATTATATAGACAAAGCGAGCAAAGGACACAGTATCAACTGAGCTTTTTGAAAAGCCTAACCCCCCTCCATCGCACCCTGGATGTATGGATTATTGTGTAAAATATGTTTTTAAAAAAAATTGTTCCTCATGATAATCTTCTCAAGAGTGTTTATGAATTGTGAATCCTATAAATCCTATAAAAGAATTGTCAGAAGTAAAAAGCTAAATAGGCTATAAACGACCTATACCATTAGTCTATCGACAACTCTTTCAGTCTTCATTTCAATATATTTCAGTAAATTAAATCAATGGAAGTGCAATTGCTGGGTGGTAATCTAAATATGGCTGGATGTCACCTAATTCATATTCATGAGCCAGTGTGATAGGATTTATACATGCCGATGCCCCTATAGTGCTTTTATAGGATTTATAATGCCTCTATGCTTGAACTTTAACTTTTGAGATTCATTTATTAAACCATAATTGTTTTTGAACCACATACACTGCCACTCAAAAGTTTGGGAACCTGTAAGATTTTACTATATTGTGAAATCTTATTGCAATTTCTAATATTGGTTTTCTATTTTAATATACTTTAAAATAGAATTTATTTCTGTGACGCAGCATCATTACTACAGTGTCACATGATCCTTCAGAAATCATTCTAATATGCTGATTTATTATGAGTGTTGAAACTGTTGTGCTGCTTCATATTGTTTTATGGAACATGTGTTACTCTTTTCTTTGATTCTTTGATGAATACAAAGTTAAAAAGAGCAGCATTTGTTCAAAATAGTAATCTTTTCTAACAATATAAGTCTTTACTATAAAAAAAGAAAGAAAAAATGTACTGACCCCAAACTTTTGAATAGCATTGTATATTGTAACTCAAAATACTTTTTTTTTTAAATAAATGCTGTTCTTTTTAACTTTTTCTTCATCAGAGAATCCTAAAAAAATTTTTTAAATCACAGGTCCCCCAAAAAATATGAAGCAGCACAACGGTTTCTAACATTGATTACAAATCAGCATATTAGAATGATTTCTGAAGGATCATGTGACACTGACGACTGGAGCAATGATGCTGAAAATTCAGCTTTGATCGCAGAAATAAATGATATTTTAACGTATATTAAAATAGAAAACGTTTTTTTTTTTTTTTTTTAAATATAATAATATATAATAATATTTCCAATAATATGTCACAAAATAACTGTATTTTTTTTTCTGTGTTTTTGATCAAATAGATACGGCCTTGATGAGCAGAAGAAACTTCTTTAAAAAAACATTAAAAATCGTACTGATCCCAAACTTTTGAGCGGCAATGTAAATACTGCTTTTATTAAATTATGAATTATATAACATGATCATTTAAAAAATATTTTTGGCCTATGTGTTATATTTTCACATGGGTAAGACATGAACATGATAAATTTAGCATTCACAATACTTTTTCTTGACTATTCCATAATGGATTTATTTTTTCTTTTCCTTTTTTGAACATGCATTTAAATAAATAAATAAATCGAGTGAACCTCTTGTTATTCAGTCCATGAAAAAGAAAAAACTATCCAATCAGAATTCAGAATGGAAAATGTTCCCTCATTTTTCCAAAAGAATCCTTCAGAGTTCCGTTACTCTTGCAATTTTGCCCCTCTTTGAGGTTCTTCAGACATTCTGTTGATCTTGGGCCACAGATGCTAATCTTCTGTCCTTGGAGAGGTCACACTGTAGACACTCTGTCTCTCCCATCTTTATCCCGTCTCTGTTTTCATGCTGTGGAAACAGAGTGCTCTCCTCTGGGATTTGAAGTGTTACTTCTCTATGCAAATTGTAGGTTTGCTATGTATATCGCACACACTTACCAACAAATGTTTGCTTTTCAGCTGTAATCTCTTCCCGTTGCTGTGTAGAGCAGGTGGGAACCTTCTTGGCGCTGCGGTTCGGTGCCTTGTAAAGTGGGTAGAAGAGACCCCAGCCAGATGGCCTGGTTTTGGACGTTCCTGGTTGACAGATCCTATGCTCGTCCAAACGTGCCCTCTTATCTCGTCTGGTTTGTACGCGCAGGGCTCCCTGAAGGTGGTTGAGCGGCCTGTTGTTCCAGCTCAGCGCCTAGGCTAGAGTACACATAGCTTGGAGGCAGATAGCCAGGTGCAGTGGACACATGGATGAGTTCCATTCCTCCATTTCTTTATCTTCCCTCCACGCCGTGAATCTCCAAAACCTGTTACAGAGCGATGGCTCACTGTATGAGGTACAGGCCCGCACCATCTGTTTCTCCTCAGCTTATCTGTGTGAGATATGCTGCTCTGTTTATCAAGTGAGGCTTTCGCTGTTAATGCAAAAAAGCACTTGTTTTTTCAGGAAAGAATGGATGAAAGAATGCGCTTAAAGGGCATCCCTGATGAACACCTTTGAAACTATGGAAATGTTTCCAGATGGCCTTAAATATACCATATGTATATTATTTCCTGATTATTAATTACAGTCTACTTTGCTTTTTTTTGTGTTTATTTGTTACTTTAAAGGGATAGTTCACCCAAAAATGAAAATGCTGTCATTAATTACTCACCCTCATGTCGTTCCAAATCTGTAAGACTTTCGTTCATCTTCGGAACACAAATGAAGATATTTTTGATAAAATCCGAGAGCTCTCTGACCCTCCCATAGGACATAAGGCTGAGTAATTAATGACAGAATTTTCATTTTTGGGTGAACTAACCCTTTAAGTATTTGTGTTTTTATTAGGAGATTCATTTAATGTTTAGAATAGATCTTTTCTCTTTTTTACCATGATTTTCTTTTTCAACCAATAATAAGGAAAAAATGGTTTCTGAACACCAAATTAGCACATTACAATGATTTTTCAAGGATCGTGTGACACTGAAAATGGAAACGTTTCCATCAGAATAAAAACGTAAATATATAAGATAATATATTAAGTATAAATAGTAATAATATTTCACAATATTTTTTATTGTATAATAGTATTTTATTGTGAAATAATATTTCACAATATTTTTTATTGTTTTTTTTCTGTTTCTACCTTTTTCAAAAATATTACTGACCTGTACTGCAGTGTATATGTGACCCTGGTCATAAGTCACACGGGTATATTTGTAGCAATAGCAAACAATACACTGTATGGGTCAAAATTATCGATTTTTCTTTTATGCCAAAAATCATTAGGATATTAAGTAACGATCATGTTCCATGAAGATATTTTGTAAATTTCCTACTGTAAATGTATCAAAACTTAATTTTTGATTAGTAATATGCATTGCTAAGAACTTAATTTGGATAACTTTAAAGGCAATTTTCTCAATATTTAGATTTTTTGTTTTGTTTTGCACCCTCAGATTCCAGATTTTCAAACAGTTGTATCTCAGCCAAATACTGTCCTATCCTAACAAACCATACATCAATGGAAATCTTATATATTCAGCTTTCAGATGTTTTTTTTTTTTTTTTAAATTGACCCTTATGACTGGTTTATGTGGTCCAGGGTCACAAAATATGGTTTTAAACAGCTGGTTTTCCAACTATATCAATAATTGATGACCAAAATAATGATTTATTGATCACCAAAATGAGCTCAATAATCTCATATTTATGACGCACTGTCTTTGTATATAAAATGTAAATCTGAACATAAATGGAGCTTATTTACAGACTGATAATTATGACTGCACATAATATGATCTAAAAACTCCTCTGCAAACACTTGATCAAAAACCGTTCATGCACTTAATATACTCCCTACTATGGCCATTATAAAATCCGTTTTATTTTTGCTTTGTTAACCTCTGTACTAGCTCATATTTTTTGTGGCTAAAATGGAAATCTGAAGCACCCTATTGTTAGTCTCTGCTTTGGTTAACTTGTCTGTCCTTGTTTGTAATTCTCTTTAGATAAAAGCATCTGCTCAATAATAAACAGCCTAATGTGAAACAGCTTTCGAATAGTTATCTAATTCTTACAAAATATTGTTCTGATATTTTATTATAAAGAAACATTTTTGAGTGTGTGAGCTTTTTATGAACAGAAATCACATATACCAGGGGCAGAGCTTCAGAAAGTATCCACCTACCATTAATGGCAAAACTTTTGATGGCTTGGCTTTTACAATTTTCCTTCTGAAAATGATTCATCTTCCTCTCTAGCAAAATTTCATGAATTTAGAATAGAGTGCACATATGATCAATGTCCAGCAATATCACATCATTTCACTTTTCTCATTGATATTTAAACTGTCTGTATGCAATACCGCCAGAGAAGCATCAATACAGGTGGGACTGATGATATTTCTTTTATTTCTATCATATATTTAGAGCCTGACAGCGTAATTTGTGGTGAATAATGTCTGACCCGCCTTTAACTTACAATTGCAGCAAAGCATAATTATCTACAAATGAATGTGAACTTTAGTGAGGCATTTCATTATGTATCATTTCCTAGGGCTACTTCTAGTCGACATGGCATTATGTTTGCATACTAAACTTACTATGTTCTTGACAAATTATTTTTTATACTATTGGCTTGTAAAATAGTGTTATATCAAAGGATTTAGAACTTGTTTTTGATTATTGAGTGCTAGCATGATAATACTCAAAATCAATAAACAGTTCCTGATAAAAAATTAGCAGTAGAGAAATGAATTCATAATGGGACAATTTAAAAAAAAAAAAGATAAACATGCATAACTACTACATTTTGTACTGTGTTTATTATAGGTTAAACTGTAATATATGATCTAATATTACTCAAAGCAACATCTTAGACAGATAGCAGATTGTCTAATGTTAATAGGATATATCACCAGTGATGTACATGGACTGAAACGAGTGCTTTCCAACAACATAATGATCATGGTGAACTTCCTAAGCGCTCTGGGGATGAGCCAAGGCGAGTCTATAAAAAGGTCAATTCATATGGAATAAAATGGTGCTGGACAACAGAACAAATGGCAAATTATACAGTCTTTGCTCTGTATTGATTAAAGCATAATAGATCCGGCTTGTATTCAAACACCCCCATAACTTTGAAATAATGCTTTGTGGGTTACAGTCATGTTTTCTGCACAACTCATAAACCAGAAATTGACCAGAAGTGCTGGGATGAAGAGCCTTGGTTCACAAAGCTTTAAAAATGATTTATCTGCACTTATAGGGCAGAACGATTGTATCTGATAATCATATAACTTGCTTGCCAAGGTGGTGGCCAATATCATAAACAATAATGTGTTTAATTTATTTGGCAAAATAAGAGTATATTAATGTTACACTTATATGTATGTATAATGTTTACACTTAAACTCAGCACACATAAAGATATGCAATAAACAGAAATGTCAAGTGTTCGTCACATTTAATTCTATTTCTATCATAACTAATCACTTGCACGAATCATCCATAAAAAAAGAAGAAAAAACTTTTCTTAATTACTTTTGCTTTGCAATAAAATCCCAATAATATCTAAAATCATTAAAATGACTCATTTACAAAATGCTCAATATAATGACTTATAATTGTAATGCTTTATTTTTGTCATTGGCACTTTTTTTTCTTGTTTCAAAAAAAAAAAAAAAAACCTTTGCTAATAGGATAAGAAAAAGAAAAAAAGCCTTTTATCTTTACACAATTTTAATTCCCCAGTATATGTTTTTATTTTAAGGATTTTTAGATATTTTACTGGAAACAACAGAAATACTGATTGCAGTGAGAACCACATACTGTGTAGTATGTCAGAATTGGTAGGAGATATGAACTAAAATATGACTAACTCAAATCTTAACCTTGGCACTCAAGGCATGATGGGAACAGAGGTCATCTTCATCTGTCTGCCATTACCTCTTCCCGCTCACACTTTCTCTGAAGTCTGTTCTTTTGGCTAAAATGAGTACTGTATGGTGGGTCGGATCTTCTGCTCTCAGCATTATAAGACAAGTGCATCTCACGATTTTCTCCTGATTTGTCATCAAACACCTTTTTTTGTCTAATTAAGTCTAACAAGTCTTGAGTCACAATTTGTATTGACTATGTTCAGAATAAACACTATATACTGCCTAATTTTTAAAAAAGAAGTAAAGCTATGCAATGAAGTGTAGTTCAGTGTTGTCACATGAAGAAGTAGCATTGAGTTTACTCATAAATAAAAAGCTACTTTGAAAGGTCAAGTCGCACATTGCATTGCGGTATATGGTATTCTGTGCATTCTTTTTGTATATATGTATATGTATATATATATATATATATGTATGTATGTGTATGTATCGATAACATTTTTTAATCTAATTAATTACATGATGTGTCGATTAATTAATCTAATTAATCGCAAATTAAATTTGACTGAAAATACTAACAAAACATAATTTAAATCCATTACTTTGTTAAATGAGAAAGTATCAAGTAGACATTACAAATTACAGCTTTAGAAAGAAATATTTTATTTTATTCAACTTAAAATTTATTACACGTAAACATTTAGGCTACAATGGCCTAACATAAACTATATGTATAATTTGATAACTATATGATAATTTGAGAAACATCTCAGTATTTTTTGTTCATACAATTAAAGTCATTGGTAACCAAAATAGCTTTGTTACCAACAGTCTTCAAAATACCTTCTTTTATGCTCCACAAATGAAAGATTTGGAATGAGTAAATGATGACAGAATTAAAAATTTTTTGGGTGAACTATCCCTTTAATGTTTTTATTTATTATTATTATTATTATTTATGAAATGATACTCTAAATAAGAAACTAAATCTGCCGGCAGGTGGCGGTAAATGTCTTTATGAGTCATTCAATCATTCGATTCGTTCAAACGGCTGATTCATTCAGGAATTAACTGAATGGCTCTCTTTCGGTGCGTTCCAAACGGGATATATCGCCCTCCGAAGGGCACTTCGGAGTGAAAACAATCATGGCCGCCATATTGAAGGGTCGTTCCAAACCGAAGTGCTCAAAACTGGCCACTTCAAAGGGCCCTTCGGAATGAAGGATTTCGAAGGGTACAACTGATGGACACTTCGAGCCCCCATGATCCTTTGCGCTGATTCTTTCCATGATGACGGTGCCTCCATGTGGGCACGGGAGGATGACGCAAAAGGGCACTTCAAGAAAAAGTTGTTTGGTCCCCTACACCCTTCAACCTTTCGAAGCTCTCACTCCGGAGGGGTAAACCCTTTGAAGGGATTAAGGCATAGGGATGAGCCCTTCCGAATGGAATGCAGGGTATATGAATAGGCCTTTGAATCATTGGTTCACAAGATTTGTTCAAAACGCCTGTGCTTATCACGTAATATCTGTGGCTTCAAGCACTTTTTAGCATGTATATGGTGTGGGAGAAGCATGAAGCTTAAAGTTAATTACAACCATGTAATGGCAAATCTCCGGTGAATAACTATTTGTAAAAACAACAAAAACACCCTGAACAGAGCAGAGTCTTCAAGCAAAAATGGAACGTGACAGACACTCTTAATATAACCTAAATCAACATTGGCATGGGTTTTCAGAGGTGTCTAGAACTCCAAGATTTGAAAGGGTTTAAAAGCGACCTTAAGATGGCTACTTTGTTACTCAACAGGTAAGATGTTCTATTGAACTGATGTAGCTCTCTAACACTAGCGTGAGTTCATTCCTAACCAGGGTTGTAAGTTTCACCGTGACTAGCAACCCATGTCACGACTAGTAAACTTATTGCATAATTTATTTCGAAAAAACGTGTTCCCAACAAGTCAAAACAACAGCAAAAGATATAGCACCTGCTCATACTGTATTTGTAGATGTGAATGTGTACACCGATTCAGCAAACCACATTCATCACACACAACCAAAACAATGTTACAATACACGTTAAGTTAGATTTTTTTAACTGCTACATCAACTAAGGCGATTTTTTTTTTAAGGGCTAAACGTTACATAGTGTAGCTTCAAAAGCTTCTTATTGTTTTATGTGCATTTTTATGTTGTTGTGGTGTTTCTACAGCAAATGCCTGATTGATACTAAATTGTTTATCCACGTAACCAATTTAAAGTGTTGTTATGACTCCCCAGAACTTCCTGAACTACAAAACAGGTCTGGTGTTTTAAAGCTGTGATGCTTAATGCCAAAAATATGTCTTTCACATGCTGCAATGTGCTCTTAGAACAGCAGGTAAAAATACTACAGTAAAGTATTGTAAAGTCATTTTTAGGTCATCAGGTCCACTCACAGTCAGAATGCAGTTCACCAAAACTTCTTATGACTCTCAGTTGAGAGCTTCTCTGAGGTACGAGGACCTCAGACTGAGCCCCATTCAAAAGGACATCCCCAGTCTCTAACTAGCTCTCGCAGAACGAAAGAGGTCTGCTGAGCCCTGAGGGTGACATCCAATAGCGCTGGTCTGGAGCTCTCCTGCTGCTCCCTACCCCACAATGCTTAGCTTTATCACGCCATGTTCAATGCAGTTCCGGCTGTAGTGTCTGTCAGCGTGACTGACTCCTGGCAAATTGGTCTGAGCTTGTCAAGTTTGGGCACCGATACCTGTGGAGACACGTTTTAGCACCTCCTGGTGACCTATGGCATTACTTTCCTTTTTAATTAGAGGTGAGGAACAGCATGTCCTTCCCTTTGGTTTGAACTCCTGTTGAAGCTTGAAATGGTTGACTGACAGAGCCGGTTGCTGGTGTGGAATGGGAGTTGTGTGTGTGTGTGTGTGTGTGTATGAAGGGAGAAATAGAGGCTAAAGAGGAGTCGGTGCTCTCTTTGCCATGAAGTCCTTAATGTTTGATTTTTTTTTCAGGCTTCACTAAATGGAGGAGATACTTTGTAACATGCCTACAGAGACTCTTGTCAGACAGGATTAGAGGAATAATTTATACTTGTTTTTTTTTTGCTTCACTTCATCACTCTTTCTTCTCGTACCTCCCTCTAACTATGCTCCCTTGTGTAGGAGGAGGAAGGTCACCTCATTTAAAGTGGATTTGGCCTCACAGCAGTTGGGGATGGGGGAAAGAGTGATAATCTTCCTCTCTATCTCTCTCCATCAGTGCTGCTCTGCACCAAAACTCTCCTGCAAGAGCAAATGACAGACCTTAAAGTGACATGTCGGTAATACTGTGTCATGCAATGAAAATCAGTGTCCTGGGCTCCTAATCTAACATGAGCATGTTGTCGGAAAACATGACTCTTGCTTCTATTAAATGATGTGTTTGGGTTTCTATATTTATAGCTTACACACTACTGTTCGTAGGATTCGGGGTTGGTAAGATTTTTGTTTTGTTTTGTTTTGAAAGAAATCTCTTATGCTTGCAAGGCTGCTTTAGGGTAAACACACCTATTAAGCTCACGTACCCATTAAGCACACTTCCATTTTTGATTATAAAAAGAAAAAATAATGTATTTTCCTTCTTGATATATTAACCAATTGATGTGTTTGTTACTACATACCTCAAGTCAGTCAGATCATTGCACACTGAGATATGAGTCTCCATGTGTTCACACTGTCTGGCGGCCATTTTGAAAGCTGTCTGAAAACTTTCACCAAAAGAGGAGCCCTTTAAATGTGCATTTTTTAGATGTTTAAGCCTTTATTTTGGGTACGTTTCACTACTTACTGTAAAATTAAGAGATTAATGTTTAGACTTTTGCATATTATAACCTGGAACTTGGATGTGGGAAATAATTACATTAGATCCAAAATATAGTTTTAGCAACATAGCGCAGATGCTACAGAACACAGTTAGCTGACTAGCTGTATAAGATTGTGTGCTACGCTAATATATTACTTCACAGGCATTACTGGCTTGTACTTTTACATCCATAATATTATAAATTAACAGTTTATTGCTGGTCTGTGGTTTTACACTGCTGTAATTTTTACAATACACTACATGACTTTTAAAATTTGGAAAGGAAAATTGGGCGTCATACACTAAACGACTGAGGATCATACACTACCAGACTTTAAATTATTTCCGATCACAACAAACTCACACAGAAATGTGTGCATTGTTGCTAGGAGATGAAACAATATGCGTTCTAAAATTAGCTGAAAATATCAAACATTTTCTAACTGGATGGAATCATAGTCTGAAGCTAAAAAATTGGGGTCTGTGACCATCATACACTACGTGATTTTCTATTAGATATGTCAGCTCAAATCTACAGACTTTTTTTTTTTTTTTGATTGACTTTGTACCTTCAAATAAAATATTTTTCAATTATTCTTTAAAAAGGTTGTTTAAATCAAACAAGAATTTTTTAATAAAACATGATGTGAGCTTAATGGGAAGAGGGGTGTGCTTAAAGGGTACAAAAACGTACCCAAGCACAGCCAGACTTTTTTAATGTAATGAAGTATCTTAATGAAAATGCTTTTGTCATTTAAAATAAAATAAATATTTTTGTGTGAGAGATTCATATTTTATTTTAACATAACTTCTTGTACTGAAACCAATATCTTGGGCACTAAAAATGTCTCAATGTAGATTTTGGTGAGCTTAATAGGTACGTTTACCCTATTTAATAAAAAAAAAGTAATAATTACTTTTCTATTTTAATACATTTTAAAATGTAATTTATTTCTGTGATGGCAAACCTGGATTTTCAGCAGCCATTACTTCAGTCTTTAGTGTCACATGATCATTCAGAAATCATTCTAATATACTGATTTGTGCTGCTTGATATTTTTATCATAAATTGTGATTATTTGTGTAAAAAGTTCAAAAGAACTGCATTCAATATACAAATCATTGTAAATGTCTTCACTGTCACAAAAGTATTAATATCTTACTGACCCCCCAAACTTTTGAACAATACATATAAATAAATTTTAGCAGCCTAATGTAGACATATTTTTTTCCTAGCCGGATGACCTTTTACATGTGCCAAAATTTACCACAGCAAACAGTGCGGGAAAAATCTTTTATTTTATTTTTTTAAGATTTTAATATGATTTAAATTTATTATTACATCTGGCTGCCAAACATGAGTCATTTTCTTAAAATATGAAATGATGAAACTGTGAATGGGATGCTGTGTACATTACTTTCAGAACATTGGTTTGGCTGGTGGAGATTCATGGAAGTGTTTCAGAAAGGGGTCAGTGGATAAGAACAGGAAACCCTGTCAGGTGCTGTCTATCACTTCAGTCAAAAAACGTTTTTTATTCAAACACAAAAGGACCCCATAGCCATCGGTAGCCTTAGTTAAGACCTGCCATCTGACAAGGCTGACAGACAATCCTGGAGAAATAAATGGGATGACAGAGCAGATACTTTGAAGAGACATGCAAAAGACAGAGGGATGATTTTCAGCTTTGCATCCATTAAGCAGTCAGTCATGTGGACTGAAGAATGAAGCAAAGACATGCCATGAAATCTGCAAGATAGCTTAGCTGCCATCTGTGTCTCTGGGATGCCTCCATTTTGGCATCCTCTCATGTCAGAAAACATTGGGTTATACAGTACGCTGAAAAACTTGATTTCTTTTCCCTGGTTTCTTTGAAGGGATATTTTACCCAAAAATGAATATTCTGTCATCATAGTATCAAGTAAAATGAAAACGCAAGCTAGATTGTGTGGGAGCTAACTTTTTTTCATACTGCGTTTGTTCCATATTAAAATACCTAAATTGCAATGTGTAGGACTATGAAACATAGCAACGGTGAAATATCACGGTGTAAAAATAGCCTACAGGTGCCTTAGTTGATGTACTGTTTTTGACACTATATGTGTGAGTTGCTTTGGCTGTGTTCTACAGAACTTTCTGAGAATCCAGCTCAAACAACTTAACTCTGTTTGATTATAATTTACCTAATGAGCTCCATTAAATAGAGGTTGTTGTGGACTTCACTTGAAATGTGCCTCTGGGTTGTGAGCCGCTCATGAGTCTGTGTAAAAAGCCAAAATAGCTTGATAAAGAGCATGCAGAACATTCACACTTTTAATGAAAGCTGTTTTAGACAAAAATAATCAAAGCTAAGGCGAATCGCGTGAATTAAGTATTCTATTCATGTGCGTTTTTTTCCAGGTAAGGATCAAGCATCTCGCATTATTGTTAAGCTACAGTGCTTTAAATAATATACAACTATTTCACCAAATTAGGTTTGTATTGTTGGTTTGTTTGTAAAACTAACATTTTCAGACAAGTTGATCTTACCAGCATTCATGCATGTAATGACACAAAGCAAATGAAACAATTGCATGCTTGTTTAAAGGTGAGAAGGTGAAATCTGCCCACTTGATGACAAAAGGGGGCGTCTCCAAACTAAAAATAAACACCATAATTAAAGTTTTAATGACATTCTTCCACATTTACATATTTCATAATTATCAAGTTATAATGATAATCATAATTAATCAAAGGACAAAAATGGCTCGTAAATGCCCAAGGGTCTCACTCATTTTTATGTTCGCCGCATTCTCTATTTCAGTTCGGCAGGTGGTGAGAGGTAATTCTCGGCCAGCCATGTCTTGACCTTCTATTTCACTTCCCGGGGTGTCTGTTGTTTGTTGGGGCTGCTGCTGTTTTTGCTCTTAAGCATTTGCCTGTACTGAAACCACATACTCAAAATAAACCCCGTTAACAATCACTAGCTTTTGAATTTATGTGAACTGGTCAGCAAATCAGTAGATCAGTCATCTCAGCTCTTGAGTTCAGAACGTTTTCAGCACAATTTGCCATTTTTAGTGAATGTGGCTGATTGTACTTGCTAAAAAAAAAAAAAAAAAACCTGCCACCGAATGCTTGGATATCACTGTCTTCATTCTCTGATGTCATTTTCAGCATTGAAATAAGTGTTTTTAAACAGCAAGTATTTGTGTTTATCAAAAGTTTAGTTTATAGGAGTACGACTTCACTTTTTGTCAAAAATAGTCCAATTAATCCAAAATAAAAGACTGATCATTTCTGACTTGGTAGACCCTTTATGTTGTTTTTCTTGTTTACTTCTATGCCTTTGAAGTCAGCCTCAACATAATTGGAGACTTGTGCAGGATTTGAACCCAGTGACCTCTCGCACAACATAAAGGAATCAACTCCCACCACCAGCACCCATAGATGCCGTAAAGTAAGCTTTGTAACAAATGCAACACAACAGCTGCACAAAGGTGAAATAAACAAAATCAAGAAAGCAACAGTAGAGCAGTGTTTTTTTTAATCCAGTTTTCTTCAGTTTGTGGGTCTCAAGCCCATAATGGGTCGTATTTCTGTTATGATTGGGTCGCAGAGAGCAGACATTATAAAAAAAAAAAAAACAATCATTTGGAACCATATAATCATGCACACTTATGATAGTTCAATCGATATGGTTTGAAAGGAAGAAAAAGAGTAAACACTTACAATATCTTTTGTTGTTGATGTATAAGGCCATGCGTCCAATCAAATCCTACATTTTGCAGGAATTTCATCGGTCTCTTTGTAGAAGCCAGTCAAATAGAGCATATTTGGAGTTTGTAGAACATTGGCAGGTCGTGTGACATAACATCATCTTAAAAATCAATAAAAGAAATCGGGCTTGGACTAAAACAAAAAATCGGTTAAAAGTTTGTTGAAAACCACAGTTCTGAACAACATGTAACCTACTCATCAATACATCATAAGATGGAGAGAGCTTGTTTGATGGCTAGAGCTTTTAGTCTGCAGTCATGCTAGCTGTTAGCCAGAGTTTATTAATCTGAAGAACTCTTCCATTTTCTTTCTCTCTTCAGGTTTCAGCGCTCGTTCAAGAGCCACTGAGGCTTTAGCTGCAAGTGATTGGGCCATTGCTATAGACATTTCCTGCTGTGGTTCCGGGGAATGGAAAAGCAATTCCACGCTCGGGCCGCACTGAATCCGTCTCTGTCAGTTGCGTCGCCGGTTACTCTAAAATCAGTCGGGCCCACGTGCCTCTCCAGCCTCTGATCAGGCCGACGCAAAGAGGCGCAAGTGAGGGAAAACAAAAAAAAAACACTTTCAAATGTATCTTCTCTGTTTGCTCTTCATGCCCAGGATCTCTCAGGCCTGTTGCACACATGTCCTTTATGTGAACACAGTTTCATGTGCTAGGTTTCTATCTATGAAACACTGTCTCTGTTTGTCAGGAAACAGGGAATGTGAGTCAGTCCGTACCTCTGTGTAGAATCTGCCTAGCTCACTTTTAAATCTACAAAAAGATGCCTGGCGGTGGGAGTTCTTTTAATCGTCCCTTCATTTGCAAAAATTGTGCAACTTGTAAGAAAGAAGCATGTTTTTAGTTTTCAAAGAAGACAATCTCCTCTGTGATCTTTTGAATGCTACTGCTTTATTAGTGATCACTGCTCAGTGCATGTAGCTCATTATGGTGCTGATGTGATTCATCGCTGTGTGTTGCACAGTAACTGAATGATCAACACTCTTTCTCATAAGGAAATGTAATCCTAGTTATTTTTTTTTTTTAATGCAGCACCAGTTATTCAAATATATTGTTTTTGGAGGATGCAATAACTTTACTGGAGGCTAATTTATTCACCCTTATGTTGTTCAAAACTTGTATGATATTTCATATAACAAAAAAAAAATTTCTTTACAGAATTTCCAAGCTGTGCCTTTTTATAAGGAACCCCCAAAAAGTTTGCAGAGACTTTGACATCATCCTCCAAAGTAATGTGAGAAATCATAAAGGCAATGTTTTAGTGGTGCAGAATAAGCCATGGTTGCTTATAGTTTTATTCATAGATTGTGATTCATGATCTGTGCCGATGTATCTCAATGTCTGCACTGACAAATAATTGTAACATTTATTGCTTGACAGCATAAACATTTACTACAATCTGTAGACAAAACCATGTCAAAACAAAGTACCATCAATGCATAAGTAGGCTGTTTGTTTTATTTATATCTTCACTGGTAATTATTTACAAATCTTGACTCTTTCCATAAATCTGAAAGACAGGAAATCCTTAATATGACAGAAAATAGTCTGAAGAACCTTGTAGATGTCACAGTTGCCAAGCAGTCATCCATGAGTGATGATATATTGTTACATTAAAGATCTTGAAGGGGATAAATTGTGATATTTTAGATTTGCAAAATGTACAAAAAAAAAAAAATGTCCCTGGAACAGAACTGTATTAGATGACATTTATTATAGATGACAATGTTTTTGTTGGGTTGTCTTTGTAGTTAGCAGCTAATTTGTAAATCATTGGATTGCTTTGATTTTTGTAACTCGTACACTGTGGCATGTTATGATAAACTCATATCAGTAGGGTATAGACTTGTAAGGTTACTGATTGTGTTTTTTAATGCATGAGGATATTATACAGTGCTATTCACTGTGCGGAGGAAATCATAGAGGGCTATGAGCAGAGTAAATTAATTAGATCTAGCTGCATGCTTTTCTTCCTGTATGTGTGAGAAGTAAGTTCTTGTGTGCACAAGCACTAGAGATGCTTGTCCTGATCTCATAGATAATTCTGTTTTTGGTCAAATACAATTGGCAGATGCTTGTGTTTCTGAACACATAGTAGACACTGCAGTTGCTATTTACTGCTGTCATTTATTTTGTGTGTAATCACTGTTTTTCTGTGACTGAAATGACCGTATTTTAAATAAGACTGTTATCTCATGATATTTACGCTCTGTCTGCGCAGTTGTAAAGCCAGTCATAAAAGTGGAATTTGAAAGCACTATTTTTATCTCCTTTTGTCAGACTCAATGGTAGGATCGAAGCTATCTGCTTGTGACTGCCCAAACAGTCTCATACAAGAACAAGAGGTGAATTCGCCCAGAATATTATGAACAAATACACAAGAAAGAGATTCATATCATCGGCTAATAATGAAAGTCCTTGCTGGCTGTCTGAGATGGTTGGCTTTACAATTACAAATGCCCTTTAGAGGAAAAATGGATCAATTTTAATCCACACTTCAAAAAGCAGGGATTCTCTTGGAGATAATTGGATGAATCCAGCAGGTAAAGAGCTCTGCATATTTCGGTCTAATTTAAGTCTGAATTTTATGTGAAAGTGCATAGATATTTGGAAACCAAACATTTCCTTAAAAGCAAATTCAGATATTTATGTTAAAGAGAAACTAGATTATTTATATAAACTATATTGTTCTAATATAGAGTATATATAAGAAATTAAGTATAAGTATTTATAAGTATATATAGTATTTATAAGAAATTATATTATATTATATTACTATTGTGTACTGTATGTGTTATTAACATACAAAACAATAAATACATTTCTTCTGGTCTTCTAATGTGGCTTGATGGTCATAACTATCTGCAGCAATACAATTTTTGAGCTAGGCTTATTAGTATTATCATTATGATGGGATTAATTATATTATTCATATAGAAGTCGTAAGTCTGTATCTGCTTCAGTGATTACTGATACTCTGAGCGGTGATTAATCGGTAGCATTGGCTGACGTGTGACTAGTAGTGTGTTTGCGAGCTGACTCACATTTTCTTTCTGACACGGCGCTTTGTCACCTCTAACATAAACATTCCGTTGAGAAATTCCTGTTCTCTCTTCCGCAACATCCGATAAATCTCTGCCCCAAAATGACGCTTCTCAATGTCCCTTGAAAGCCATCAATTCACATTGGCATCCCTAAATATACTTTCCTGTTTTTTTTCTGCACCAGGTGAGATAATATGATAATTTTTTTACTTTTTGTGTTTTTTAAATGCATCATGATGATCAAGAGTAAGGGTGCGGTCCAGATGCAGACACATTTTTTTTAGTCAGACAACAGTTTCAGTCAGTATGTCTTCAGGTTTCCATCACGCTCTCTGATGTTGTTATAGATGGGGAGCATTCCTTAACTAAAACAAGGCCAAAGCTATAAGTATCATTTACAGCTATTGCTACACGGCCCATCACTGTTTACCATAAATATGAACCATTCAATGCTATTGTGCAAGGAATTCGAAGCATTTTCAGGCTCATAACTTGACTTAGGGCCTCTCCAAGGTCTGTGGTTGATGTAATGGGCAATAAAGTATGGCTCTTGACAGACATAAGTCATATGGTGCGGTGCTAAGGAGAGGAGAGCGAGAGAGAGACAAAAAAACAGGGGATGAGAGATGCGAGAGAGGGGCTCTTGTGAGCCAAAAGCTGTTTGAGTCTGTCAGTGTAAGTGATGTGAACAGCAGCATCCACAAGAGGCCTTTTCTACACACACTGACTGCAAAGTACTCCATACAGACACTCAGCAAGACCAGTGATGGAGAACAAGTGCAGCAAACATCATCTTCACATGACAGTGGTGATTAGTAGCAGTGTTAATTTTAAATTATGTTGTCAAGAATGGAGAGACTGTTAATCTTATTTGAAATGTGCTTCGACTGATATTTACAAAGCTGTTCTCAGCAATACTGTATATGTATGTAATTTGAAATGTAATTTTTATATATTCTGCTTAAAAAATTGGAGTTGGTGTTGAAAGAGGTCTCTTATTTTCACCAAGGCTGTATTTTATTGGATTATGAATACGGTTAAAGTAGTAATATTGTGAACTATAATTCCAATTTAAAATGACTTTTCTATTTTAATATATTTTAAAATGTAATTTATTCCTGTGGTGGCAAAGCTGAATTTTCAGCAGCTATTTCTCCACTCTTCACTCTCACATGATCTTTTAGATATTAAACCTTAAAATGAAATAAAATATTGAAAACTGTTTAAAGCTGCTGTTTAAAGTTTTTGTTAAAACTGTGATGTATTTTTTTTTCAGGCTTCTTTGCTGAATATAAAAAACAGCATTTATTACATCACAAATGTAACATTACAAATGTCTTTATTGGCGCTTGATCAATTTAATTCATTCTTGCTGAATAAAAAGTAGTAAAATGAAAAAAATGTTACTGGCCCCAAACCTTTGAATGGTAGTTTATATTGCATCGTATAACACTTACTGTAAATTAAACATCAAGTTCATGTTATGTGCTGGAACTGAAGTCCCTTTATCCGCCCGTGTACTCTATTTATTGCAAATAATCACCAATTACAGGGTTTTTGTAATGCTGCTGTTTACTCAAAGCAATTAAACTGATCTAAACATGTGCAACTGAAAACCTTAAATATTTAATGAACATTCTGTTCCTAAAATGAATTTAACAGGACAACCTAAAAAGCTCTTTGCAGTATTTTTTATTTCTCTGTGAAGCTGTTTTGCAAAGCCAGGATTCTGCAATTATGGGGGGAAACGGAAATTAACATTAATGCATTCATTCGGAGATAATTGCCAGAATCATTCCATTTTATTTGTATGATCAAAATAGCTCTGAAGGAACTATTTGAGTTACGAAGCATAAAGGCATTTATGCAATTCATCTCAGCATAATGCAGTGAAGAGCTTAGCATACAGCATATGTATGACAGCTAGGCCATGTGCCAATGAAGGTTTTAAATAGTATTTTAACATGGGCAAAAAAAATTATTTTGCTGTACTGTTATTGTTTGGTTATTTTCAACAAGATTTTTTTCTGTTCAGGCTACAGTTACTTTTGCTAACATTTTGGAAGTTTAAGGCCTTAGTTTCCAGTGCAGCAGGTTTGAATGATCTCATTTGCTTTCTGTGGTAATCAACACATCTTGTTGTTTATATCTTAAAAAGTGTGCCAAAGTATCTTTTGAATTTTGGAAAATTAAAATGCATAAAAATGATTAATGTGATTCAGTTTAAAAGGAAAGAAAGCAAAGAATTGCTGACGTCAAGAACTCGGGAATAAACTCCTTTAATTCAATCAATTCTAGTTGTTTGTTCATTAAGATGTTTCTATATATCAACATGTCAGACGTGTCTGTTAGTGCATTAATCTTTTCCATTATAGTACTGTAACAAATCATGTCTCAGCTAATTAATAATCATGCTTTATTTTCTATTATAACAATGTGTCCATCTAGTTTATTAAAATTGAGGCTTTAGGCTGGAGTGGATTAAGGATTTATGGTATTGAAATAAATTAAGCACTGATCTGCCAAGTATACTTCAAATGAGCAGCACAAGAGTTTCTTTATATTTGATAGGATATCTAAAAGCTAGATCTTGTCAGTGCAAATCTATCTCTCCTAATTTATCAGGATTACTTATAATGTCAGTGATGTCCGATTTGATCAGTTATAATTGACTATAAGGCATTAGAACAAGAAGAACAGATTTAAGGTAGTTCAGTAATCCAGTGTCATCTCTAGCGAGTTCATTTCCATCATCTGCCCCACCTTACACCATAAGAATAGTGTCATTACACCATAGCATCATGAAAAAATGAAAGCACATTCCGCCATCCAACAGAATATTATGGCAAGAAGCTCAAATTACCGCTTGCTCTCACAGAACATTTTTGTTTGTTTGTTTCAGAAGTCCGTTAAAATGCAACAGGACTGTGCAAACATTTGATGAACGACTTGAAGGTGCAGGAGAGATATTAATTTTTCAATTTGCTGTAATTATGTGGTTGCACAATTACATTTCTGCTCTGCTTCATTCCTGGTGCTCCTGCAAATAATTGATAGAGCAAGTGCATGATATTATATTTACTACTTGTATTGCATTTACAGCTTGTGATGTTATGTTTACTTGTATTGTGTTCATTACCAAAGCTTTATTTGTTGCTTTTAATTTTAGTAAATTACTGTACAGCGCTTTAAATGAAAATAATTAACTTTTTTAATGCATTTCATATGTTTAATTTTACTATATGACTCCACCCTATACATAAAAACAGGGGAATTCAAAGGTCACAGCTAAATCTGGTGAAATGAAAGCATTCCTTTCTGCTAAAAATATTTTGGAAGCCTGGTGTAATTTTCTGGTCATTGTTTTTACATTAGCATATCCTTACATTACATTAGCCAATAGCATTGAGTTATTGTTTGTTATAATTTTGCATCTCAGTAGCAAGTGTGTAAATTAGTTTTAAAAAGTTGCTTTTTGGTCATCTCTCTCCTGCATTGTAAGAGACATGAAATACAGTGTCTGTTGGAGCTTTCACTGTTGCCAACTTCTTTCAATGGAAAGTAGCTAAAACCTGCTCAAAGTCTTTAAATGTCGCTAGGTGACGTCTGGGCTAATTAGCAAATTAATGACGTCATTGTGTCCTATTTTACATTTGTTTGCCTCTCTCCGATTCTCTGTGCTCGCATAGCCTACCATATTTTAATGCAGCTAAATTCTCAATAAAACTGATTGATTCAATAGAACTGTTTGACAACAGGATGAACATGAAATAGTGCCTGAAATGCGGCCCATTAAGACTAACCAGCTCTTCCTTCCAATATGTTACTAAAATCCTGATTTATAATCGAGCCGTCGTCTGACGAAATCAAATGTACTTAAGATAAAGACAATGGTTGTGCTGTGATTTTGGCTATATTTGCATGTAAAATGATCACTCAAGTTGGAAGCAACAGAATATCTACTCTCAGCTGCTTGCTGAACAGAGCAGACGCAAGACCTCGTTCGAAAGTTGTTAGATTTTTCACTAGGTGCATTTTTGGAAAAATGTTGCTAAATCTAGCAACAGAGTCAGTAAGTTGGCAACACTTCTGTGTTCATATTAACTTTCTCATTGTTTAGATGGTTTAAACTGTGTGTGTGTGTGTGTGTGTGTGTGTGTGTGTGTGCGTGTGTGTGTGTGAGTGTGTGTGTGTGTGTATTTTTAAACAGTCAGAGGGAAACAGCAGGGCCCCATTAGTTGTTCTAGGTCCTCATGGATAGATTTTGCACATGGCTGACTAGCCTGATATTAACTCATATACTGTACCTGGAATAAGTACTCTTTGTTCTCTCGTACATATTCATGTCAACAGTTACAATAATGACAAAAACCTTCAAGTGCCTGGGTGAACACAAATTGTATTCGTGTATGATTAGCTCAGTAAGTAGCCAGCATGCTTTACCGCCATTCTCCAATTCAAGTGCTACTTCCAATATCTGGTGGTAGTGCAGTGGTTGCCTAGAAACAGCCGTCACAATTCAATCTTTATTTGTAGCGTTAGTGGTTGTGCATTGTGCATTTCATCAGACCAAGATAAACAGAATGTTCAGCAGCATCCCGGACGCTCAGAGGCTTCAGGTGCTGGTCTGATGCCCCGGGCCCCGAGGCCGTGAAGACTGGGGATGAAATGACAGAGTTGATCAGCTTGTAATGTTTCACTCACAGCGTTTACTGGCCCAAGGCCAATGTGGAAGAAGGAGAGAGGAAGTTAAGTTCTCCCTGCTAGAGGCTGCCACCATTTTCTTGTGTTTGCTCAGACAGGCCACAGTTGTAAAATGGAGCTACAATAAAGAAGAGCCCAGGGAGCGTGGCACAATATGGCCGAACCTAGATGTTATTTATGATGTTAATACAGACTTCAGCACCGTTCGTTCTCCCCGTGGATCCTGGGAAGTCTGTGGCTCATAATGCTGTAATGACAACACAGATTAGTTTGTTGGATTGAGACTGACAAAGTCTCATAGTTCCTTCTGCAGGAAATAAGACATGTTTCAGTAGAGAGCTTTTTGTAAACAGTACGTAAATTCAGCCATTGTGTTGTTTTTATCAAGACAACCATATATTATATTATATAATATTATATAATATCATATTACCTCATATTATATTGTTTTCATTTGTCATGCATCTCCTAGCAACAAGGCACACATTTCTGCATGAGTTTGTTGTGATCAGAACAACTTTAAAGTGGGAGTGAAGCAGTCAGTTAAGTTTACATTATTTAGTGATTAAGTGATTAAGTGATTTCCACTTTGATTAAAAAATATATAACAAACATGATTAATGTAACCATTTTAAAGAAAAAAGATGTTACTGCTGTTGAAGCAAGGGCGCCGCCATCTTGCAGTACCAGTGTGTGACGTCACGGGGTTGGTTCGCTCCGATGTGTAGCAATATAAGCATTTCTTTACATTTTGAACACATAAATGTTATTTTAAAATAATAATAAATAATTTGGGTGAATATTCAACATCAAACTGTCTATATGCTATGTTTTGATCGTGGTATCCCAAACATTGTTTTCTTGATGTAAACAAACAACGCTTCATATCATTCATGTTGCATTTTATTGTTATTCAGACCATTCAGACATATGCATTACATTGACTTGTTGACCAGTTGTATGTATCATATTTTATGTTCACCTGCGAATACAATTAGCTTTCCTGCTGTTAACAGGACGTAATCACCTATCTGAACGATCAGGCCAGTGCTGCTTCCTCAATAAAGTTTATCATTCTCATGTGTCTGCCTTGTCAGTTTAAATATTAAAGTGTTTTAAGTAATTCAAGCATGAGACAGCACAAAATAGATTTCAATGCTGTACTTACACGCTGTGAAATGATACGATGTGATAGACCTTTTCTGAAAGAGAATTTAAATGCGGTACTCACGCGTTGTGATAGATCATTTCTGTTTGCGCCAGTGGCGCCGCAACAAGGTTATTATAGTTTTGAATTTTTTAATTCGTTTAATTTTAATGTCGTTTTCAAATTTGCGCTTAGAACAAACAGACGACATCGTTCGCTGGCGTGGACGCTAATATTGTTATCTTTATAGTTATCGTTCTTGGTGTGAACCGGGTTTAAGGCATAACTTTAGGGAATTCTAGCGCAAAATTAACGCATGCTGAGATTTGTTAGATGGTAAAATTATACAAATATACGCCAAAATAAAGCAGTCAAGCCTTTTTACTAAATAAATCTACACAAGTTGTACTTAATGTCATATTTAATGATGTGTGTTGAGATATTTAATATGAAAATAAATGTAGCCTAATTTGGTTATGATGGTTAGATGTCTTTTTTCTTATTTAACCATAATCATGATATTGTAACTGTCGTGTCTTGCTCACTTTTCCGTGAACAACCGCGCATAAATCATAACCGGGACTAATGAAATTCAATAATAAGGGCAGTCGCATTTAACATAGGTTCATATTTGAATATGCTCTTTTCATTTATGAATAATTATAAGCGTGTGAATGGTGTGATTTATTGTTGGAAAGCCTGGCAGAGTGATCACAAGATGTAGGTGTATTGTTTACAGAAAGGATGCACGTTCTCATCTTTTTTTTTCTTCTGTTAATTATCACGTTGCGCTGCGTGTCTGTTTTTCTTCAAAGCACCAACTTAGAATGCCTAATGTTGGTTTGATTGCTTGTGTTACATGAGAAAATAAATAATTTTTCCTACCTGATGTAACAGATTTAATGCGGGTGCGGTTCAGGTCGTGACTCACGGTCTTTATGTCAAAAGGTACAGGTAGCCTAGCTACACAACATCTGCTACAGAATTAAATTAGTGCTGCTGTCAGATAACGGGTCAGGTGTTCTGTAGTACTGCTTGTGCACGTTTACCAAACAGGACCCATGCAAAAAACTGCTTAAGCAGCAAATTTGCGTCTCTCCGTCAGATAACCCCATGTGCGTGATGAGCCATTTAGTATTTCCCTAAAGCTCCTATATTTTTCCGCCAAGAGGTGAGAACATAATGATTACAAAAACGATTATTTATTTTTGATATATTTTATTTCAGTTAGTTTTTTAATAACTGTTGTTAGTGTCGTTTCGTTTTAGTTTTTCAATTATTTTGACATTTTTATTTTATTTCAGTTTACGAAATAGTTTTTTCATCAATGATTTTAGTCTTAGTTTTAGTTTTCGTTTACGAAAATAGCCACACAAAAAGCCACAGCTCGGCTCGGACAGTGAGTACCAAATTGAGCTTTCTTTTGCGCCTTCATCAGCAAATGCACACAAAAGCACGTCAGAATGACAGTCTTGATCCGCACTTTACCCCAAACCAGCAGGTTCATGACTTCTCCAACCCCTAATACTGCTCTGTCCCATCGCCGTATCGACGCAAATGCATTGGCAATCGCACTTATTATGGACTCAATAGTGCTTTCAATGTCATCTTCCTCCATTTCAAAACAAGCGTGCGTTCAAAATGTAATCAAATGCTTATATTGCTATACTCATAGACATATATAGTTGCCCTATTCGACTGCTCCAGGCACGTATGCGGCCGCCATCTTGGAACAGTCCACTTGATGTCATTCACCATACTGTAGGTTCGCACAGAGCCGTTGGGTTCGCAGACCATTGGCTGCGCAGGATTGTGGTATCTTTCAAATATTCAGTGATTACTATGGTGAATGACGTCAAGATGACTGCTACGATATGGCGGACAGCTTACATATAGCGGCCCATAGAAACAGTCGCTAATGAGGAATCTACGTATATATATCTATGGCTGCACTGGCCAACCGAGCGAACCAACCCTGTGACGTCATACGCGGTGGTACTGCAAGATGGCGGCGCTCTTGCTTCAAAAGCTATAACAAAGCATCTCCGGTTAACTTCAGTTCCCTGAGAGTGGGAACGAGACATCATGGAGACATTTCTTCGTTATGGTAACTCCTTCCCATCCAACCTTTCCTGAAGTCCTATTGGCTCATGCCTGTCCAAAAGACTGGCCAATTGTCGCGAAGTATGCAAATCGCTTGCAAATACTGACGAGCTCGAGAGGCAGTATAAAATGCGGTGCCTGCAACAATTACGTCAGTATCTGATACTGAACGCCGCTTAGCTGCTCCAGCAGAGAACACGGCGACCTCCGTGATGTCTCGTTCCTGCTCTCAGTAACCGGTAGTAACCGGAGACATTCCCACTCGAACTTCCACGAGACATCACGGAGACATTTCTCCGTTATGGGAACGATATTCAATACTGCCGTGAGAGAGGATACGAGCAGCCTGTACAAGTCACACACTCAGCGAAGATAGAACATACACACACACAATTCCCACCAATAGCGACGCTTGTTAGGCGGGCTTGCAGCTGATAGGTGGAGATAAGCCAATGAGCGTCTAAACCCCAGGTATATTGCATATCTGGTCAGTAATAATGTAGGCTGCGCTGAGAACAAGGCAGAAGCAACAACAGTACTGTAAGGGGCTGCACAGAGATAGCTGTGCTTAAGCAGCCTAACACATAACGTGATAATGGTAGCACGAAGTGAATCAGACATGAATAACAGGAAGCTGCACTGAGTACAGGGCAGACATCAACAATAGCATCGAGGGCTGCGCAAAGTAATTACTGTGTGAGGCAGCAACACACATGAATAAAGGTAGCATAACATGAATCAGTCACTCACCGACAGCACTTGGGAGGCTAAGCACTGAACGTCCAGCTTGTAAAACCTGGCAAAGGTATTCTGATGTATGCTGCAAAGCATATATCCTGAATAGACATACCTCTCGACCATTCCCAGGAGGAGGCGATAGCCCTTGTTGAGTGGGCCCTAATGTGCAAAGGGCATTCCAAACCTTGGCTCGTATAAGCAGCCGTGCTAGCGTCCACAATCCAGTGGGAAAGCCTCTGTTTTGACACAGCCCGGCCCGGCCCTTCGCACAACCACCGTAGCACACGAAAAGCTGGTCAGATTGCCGAAAGCTGGCTGAACGGTCAAAGTAAATTCTCAAAGCCCTGATGGGGCACACCGAAGTCTGAGCGTCCGCATTACGCAAGGTCGATGACTCAGAAGACAGGGCAGACATCAAAACAGTCTGCGTTCTGTAGGGGGTAGATAGTGATTTAGACACGTAGCCCAGTCTCGGCCAGAGAGTGACGCTGCAGTCACAGGGTCTGAAGCGAATACAGTCGCTGTCCACAGAAAACACGTGTAAATCCCCTATGCGCTTAGCTGAAGCGAGGGCAAGAAGAAGTGCAGTTTTGAGAGATAGCTCCTTCAAATCAACGGATGCTAAAGGCTCAAATGGTGGCTGTGAAAGAGCTCTTAACACCACCTCTAGGTCCCAGGGCAGGACTGAAGGCAGACGCGAGGGATGCAATCTCCTCGCTCCGTTAAGAAAACTCACCACCAGCGTGTGCCTATCGATTGCCCGCCCAGCCACATAGACTTTCAGTGTTGATGGTAGAGATCCACTATCCAGTCTGTACTGTAGAAAAAGCAGAACATCTGACACGGAGCAAGCAGCCGGCAGCCGGGTCGATATGAACATTGCGGCACCATTTCACAAACACTGCCCATTTCAGAGCATACAAACGCCTCGTAGAGGGTGCCCGTGCCTCCGAGAGCGTTTTGAGCACACGAGAATGCAGGGCGCTCAGCTCCTCTGATATCCCTGAAGCAGCCACACATGAAGGCTCCACAACTCCGGGTTCGGGTGCCACACCGAGCTGCTCACCTGAGATAGCAGATCCTTCCTGATGGGGATCGGCCAGGGCGGTGCCACCAGCAGCTCTGTCAGGTCCGGGAACCAAGGCTGGTTTGGCCAGTTTGGGGCGATGAGAACCACCGAAGCCCCCTTCTCCCTGATCTTGCATAACACAAGTGGCAATATCTTGATCGGAGTAAACGCATACAGCCTGGCTGCTGGCCAGTGTGATGTCAGAGTGTCCCCTTCCAGTGGGGAGTGAGACAGGGAGAAGAACAGCGGGCAGTGCGCATTCTTGCTTGTGGCGAACAGATCCTCCTCCTCTCTCCCATAACGGGTCCAAATCATCCGAACTAACTCAGGGTGCAACCTCCTTGAGGAATCCCCTTCCTTGAAAGCATGTCCGCCCTATGGTTCAGGAGACCGGGGATGTGCGCTGCTCTGATGGACAGAAAGTGACGGTCCGCTCATAGCAGGAGATTCACTGCCTGCTTGTACAAAGCCCTGGAGCGTACACCTCCTTGGTGATTTATGTACGAGACCACAGACATGTTGACACAGATGGTGCGAATCAGTACATGCCGCTGTTCCAGCTGCGGCTGAAAATCCTTTAGAGATAAGAAAACTGCTTCCAGCTCCAAGCGGTTTATGTGCCACCGGTTCTGAGGTTCTGACCACAGCCCAGAAGACGGCATGCCATCGCACACTGCTCCCCAGCTGCGAGTTGATGCGTCCATCGTGACCACAACGTGCGATGTCACCAAGCCTAGGGGAACCCCCCGGCTGAAGAGATCTGGGTTGCGCCACGGCCTCAGAGCTTCGATGCAGCCGTGGGAGACCGCGATGGGAGATCGCCAAAGAGGCCGGAGGGAGTGATCGGTGCGTTCAAAAGCACCTTGCAGTCTGTGTCCCTGAGGTCAGCTAAGTTAAGCCATAGGTGCCTCTGCTGGACTACCATGAATCCCATGGCTCGGCCAATCGCCTGGGCAGCGTGCTTTGTCGCCATCAGCGCGAAGACCGTCACTGTGCGCAAATCGTTCACCGTGTCCGGCGCGATGGCCCCGCTCCCGAAAGGGACTGCAGGAGCTTGGTCTGGAACTCTTGAAGCACCACCATGGCATTCAGGGCGGAGGCTACCTCTCCAGCCGAGAAGTAAGCCTTGCTGGCCAGATGGGCTGTCATCCTGCATGGCTTGGAGGGCAGGCTGATATCTGAGCCCAGGGTTTTGGCCGATGCAGGGCACAGATGCGCAGCGACAGTCTCCTCGACGGGTGGCATGCACACATAACCTTGGGCTTCTGCCCCGTCCACGTGAATGATGCCCACTTTTCCTTTGTCACTATTTACAAAGTCGGTAAGTGTATGATGCCTAGTGTTTTAAAAATCTGTTCAGATTTTAAAAGTCGTGTAGTGTATTCCAGCGTTTAGTTACCAACAGTCTTTTTCAGTCATTTTTAAAAAAAATTTTTTTATGAAATTATACTCTAAATAAGAAATTAAACCTGCCAGCTGGTGGTGGTAAATGTCTTTTTACGCCATTCATTCATTCATTCATTCATTCAAACTGCTGATTCATTCAGGAATGAAGTAAACGGTTCAGTTTATGAATAGGCAATTGAATCACTGGATTCGTTCAAAACGAGGATTCATTCAGAAACTAAACACTGCTGTCTTGCTCACAGACGCTGTTACGTGCTAGATATTTTTGGGGATGTTTCGTAACATTTAGATGTGAGACACAACTGACGCTGAAACAAACTAGAGAAGAAAATGTCCGGGAGACAAGTAACCATTGTAATCACAAGTTCAATTTATTAGGAAGTGTACTAATTACAATCCTTGAGAAAATATAGGTTCTTTAAATAAAGGAAAAGGAGAAAAATGAGTGACACCAAAACAAAGAAATTATCAAAAGCAAAACAACCTGAATTACTAACCCTCAACCCAACTAATCTAACTACCAAACAAAAGATGTAGAAATAAAACCGCAAGCTTCGGCGTATCCGACGCCCAACCTAAACTACTCTTATTAATAACAAAAATACACATGTGGCTGTCACTCCTTACCTGAAACTAACAAGAAAAGGAAACTAAAAATACAAAGGCTTACCTATCTCCTTTTCCCAAGGTGATTTAAACATGTCACAAGTGACAAAAGCCATACTGGTCTGACTTAGAACAATCTGGATTACACAGCATATAGGCTAATAGTTAAAGTAGTTTACTAGTCATGCGGTAGCCCGACAGGTGTACTTAATCTGTTTTCACTGCATCTAGATGAACTCAGAAAGTCTCAAATTAGCGAATGACAAAAAGAATAACAAATCAACTAAATCCAGCAGAACTTAACTAAACAAAATCCATAACACAATTGAACAACAAAATGAACGCGGTTGACAACAAATGGACAGCCGCCCGCTGACTGGAACGCAGGACGACTGACAACAGCCAAAGAGGCCCAGCCCCTTTTATAGCGAGTAGGTCCAGCCTAATTGGTCGACCGGTGGACTGAGTCAGCCAATAGATGAAACCTAAAAATCAAGAAGAAAACAAAGCGGCAAAAGGGAAAAAGAACGGAAAATACAAAGAGCAGGCAAATACAAACAAGGAACGTAACAGACGCACAACAGTTCTGCGGTGGCTTTAAAGGTAATATTTTCTCAGCAAAATTGAGCAAAACAGACAGTATTGTGTTTAAAATATAACACAATATTAACTACTTTTACTGAACTGCTGTATAAAATCATTTAAACTCGTGAATGAAATGGGGGCCCCCCATATATATATGTATATATATATATATATATTGTGACGGGTATCCCGATCTCTCATCAGCGTTGCCCTGGAAACAAAGGCGGAACACCTGCACCACCTCATCAGGGCTGGGCCGGTCGCACCTGAAGCCAATCAAGCCTCACCCATATAAGCCAGTTGCGGCTGGGTGAGAGGAGATGAGACTACAGTCCGAGTAAGGCTTAATGTGCGCCTCTTTCTCTTCTCTCTTTGCAGACGCCAGCGAATGACCGACCGACCCAGCCCTAAAGAAGGGAGCTCGAATTGTCACCGCACGGCACGAACCACGCACGGAGAGCACCGCACCACAGCCTTCAACCACTCCACACCTATCACGCCACTCTTTATTCAATAAATCCACCCTCCGGGGTATTTATTTGAGCTCTCCTTGCCGCGTGATTCTTCCACCCCGTCACAGTGGTGGAGAATGCGGGCATGAATGGAAGATTTCACCGGCAAGTGAACTCCACCTCCTAATCAGCGTGTTTTTTCTTTTTCTCCTGTGCACTTTAGAACGGTTGGTACTCCTCCCCAGGATGGAAGAACTGCTCCGCAACTGACCGACGCCAGCCTGCGCCAACAACAGATTGTTGAACACCTGGCCACGCGCCAAGGCCAGGTTGACCAGGAAATCGCCGCTCTCCGTACGGCCGCCCGCCAGCGCGTTCCGTTACCTGACCCGCGCACACAAGCCCCTCAGCTTCTGCCGAAGATGACCGCACATGATGACGTCGAATCCTATCTACAAATGTTCGAGACCACGGCCGTCACGGAGAGATGGGATCCCGACGACTGGGCGCGGGCGCTGGCCCCCCTCCTCACGGGTGAAGCTCAGCGCACCTTCTTCAGCCTACCAGCGGAAACGGCGGAAAACTATGAGGAAGTGAAGAAGGAGATTCTCGCCCGCGTGGGGCTCTCCCCGATGTGTGCGGCCCAGGCCTTCTTCGAGTGGTCTTACCAACCCCGGCGGCCCACGCGGATCCAAGTCGCCGAATTGTCTCGCCTAGCCCAGCATTGGTTAATGGTAGGCAACCCCACCGCCCAGGTAACGGAACGCGTGGTTGTCGACCGCCTCCTCCGAGCCCTGCCCCGTAGCGTCCGCCCCGCCGTAGGCATGAGGAACCCGACCACCACCGCAGAGTTAGTAGAGGCGATCGAGCTGGCTGAGGCGGCCCATCGACGCGAGGCGGGGGAGCGAGTACCACCCTTTCCCCGGAGGGTGGTTCCAGAGCAGCGCGCGCCGGAGGGCACCTCGCGGCCGGTAGACAGGACGGCGGCCCCGAGCCTCAAGATGAGTCGATGCTCACGGCGCCTCTTCTCCCAAAGCTCGGACCTGGTGGGCAGGCTGTGTAGTCCATCAGGAACTCCCAAAGGGGCTCCGACGGCCACGGTTAGGATTGGCAACCGGCATTATAAAGCAGTTCTAGATTCCGGAAGTACCGCCAGCCTCGCCCAGCCAGGAATACTGCCCCACCGCACGAAACTAAAGCCACCCTACCCATTACCTGTGTCCACGGGGACACGCGGGAGGTTCCGTCCGCGCATCACCATCACCGCGCCCCAGGTGCGTGGCCAGTGGAGGTTGGATTGGTCAAGGACCTTCCCGTGACGGTTCTGCTGGGACGAGACTGGCCGGGTTCGAGGCCCTGCTCAGCGCTGCTACACAGCCTGCCTGCCCACCGGGGTCGCCGTGGACGGCGCGCTCCCGGAAAATCAGCGGCCGCCCCGTTCTCCTGGCCTCCGACAGTGGGCGAGATGGTGAGTCCCCCTCCCCCACTAATCTCTTTTATGATGTTTTCCAGCAGGTTTCGGGAGGGGGCTCATTTGGCCGGGCCCAACGAGAGGATGAGAGGCTAAAACACTGTTGGACCCAGGTACGTGTCCTGGAGGGGAAGGACAACCAGCCCAAGCCCCATCCTCTCCCCCACTTCCTTGTGGAGAACGGCCTGCTCTACTGTGTCGCCGAGCGAAGGGGGGAGATAAAAAAACTCCTGGTGGTCCCCAGGTCGAAGACAGAGGCGGTCCTGCATCTGGCTCACGCCCACCCACTAGCTGGCCATCTCGGGGCAGGCAACACCATCCAAAGGATCCGGGACCGGTTCCACTGGCCCGCCTGGAGGCCGAGGTCCGACGGTATTGTCAAGCCTGCCCTGAATGCCAAAAGACGTCGCCACATCACCCTCCCCCCTCTCCGCTCATTCCACTGCCCATCATAGAGGTACCCTTCGAGCGCATCGGGATGGACCTGGTGGGGCCGTTGCCTAAGTCGGCCCGGGGACACGAACACATCCTAGTCATCGTGGATTACGCCACCCGGTATCCCGAAGCCGTCCCCCTCAGGAAAGCCACCGCCAAGGCCATAGCACAGGAGCTCTTCTTGTTGTTCAGCCGGGTTGGCATCCCTTCGGAGATCCTGACCGACCAGGGAACACCATTCATGTCCCGGCTAATGGCTGACCTTTGCCGCCTGCTCCGGGTGAAGCAGGTACGGACGACTGTGTACCATCCCCAGACTGATGGCCTAGTGGAGAGGTTTAACCAAACCCTGAAGCAAATGCTGCGGCGAGTGGCCGCCGAAGACAGACGAGATTGGGATCAAATGCTGCCCTACGTCCTCTTCGGGATCCGGGAAGTCCCACAGGCGTCCACCGGCTTCACTCCGTTCGAGCTCCTCTTCGGAAGGCAACCTCGGGGACTGCTCGACGTCGCTAAGGAGGCTTGGGAACACCAGCAACCCACCCCGCACCGGTCCCTTGTCGAGCACGTCTCCGAGATGAGGCACCGGATAGACCGCCATGCCATTAGTCCGGGAACACCTGGCCAAAGCCCAACAGGCCCAAGCTCGCCACTACAACAGGCCAGCTCAGCCCCGGGAATTCCAGACGGGCGACCGGGTTATGGTACTGGTCCCCACCTCAGCCTGCAAATTCCTGGCCACCTGGCAAGGGCCCTACACCATAACGGAAAAGGTCGGACCAGTGACCTATCGGGTACGACAGCCAGGAAAACGAAGCCCCCAACAATTATACCACGTCAACTTGTTGAAAAATGGGTGGGGACCAGAGAAGAAACCGTAGCCCTGGCCGCCGTAACACCCTGCCTTGGTAGATACCAACCCCGATCTGTCGGCAACCCAGAAGGCTGAGCTGCAGCACCTGGTCAGTCAGTTTTTGGATGTGTTCTCCTCTGTCCCCGGGAAAACCCAGCTGCTCCAACATGACATTCGTACACCACCAGGAGTAGTCATAAAGCAACGGCCCTATCGGATCCCAGAGGCCCGTCGGCAGGCTATCGAGGAGGAAGTCCAACAAATGCTAAAGTTGGGGGTGATTGAACCATCCCGCAGCCCATGGTCCAGCCCCATCGTCCTGGTCCCGAAGACCGACGGCACCCTCCGCTTCTGCAACGACTTTCGCGCCAACGAAATATCGGAGTTCGACGGATACCCAATGCCCCGAGTGGATGAACTACTGGACCGCCTGGGAAGGGCCCGGTACATATCCACCCTGGACCTGACCAAGGGCTATTGGCAAGTCCCCCTCTCCGCCGAAGCCAAGCCAAAGACAGCCTTCTCCACCCCGTCGGGGCACTGGCAGTACCGGACCCTTCCCTTCGGCCTTCACGGGGCCCCCGCAACATTCCAGCGGCTCATGGACATCGTTCTTCGGCCACACCAACAGTATGCGGCCGCATACCTAGATGACGTGGTGATCCACTCGGAGCGTTGGGAGGACCATCTAGACCGTCTGCGGAGGGTGCTGACGGAACTACGGAGGGCTGGACTCACCGCCAACCCAGGCAAATGTCACCTAGCGCTCTCCGAGGCCAAGTACCTGGGCTTCCGAGTCGGACGGGGCCTGATCAGACCCCAGGAAAAGAAGGTGGAGGCGGTCCGCAACGCTCCGCGACCCACTACGAAGACCCAGGTACGAGCGTTCCTGGGCTTGGCGGGCTACTACCGCTGCTTCATCCCCAACTTTTCCTCCATAGCCGCCCCCTTGACAGACCTGACCAAGAAGGGGCAGCCTGAGCGTGTCACCTGGAGCCCAGTGACAGAAAAAGCCTTCCAGCAAATCAAACACGCTCTAACCGAGGGACCCGTCCTGCGAGCACCGGACTTGGCTGCCCTTCTTGCTGCAGACGGACGCGTCAGAGACAGGGTTGGGAGCCGTCCTGTCCCAAGTCCAGGAAGGCGAGGAACACCCTGTCCTCTACATCAGCAGGAAGCTGACAAAGGCCGAGAGAAACTATGCGACCGTCGAGAGGAGGCTCTGGCCATTAAATGGGCAGTCCTGAGCTGCGTTACTACCTGTTAGGCAGAAGATTCACCTTGCTCACGGACCACGCTCCCCTACAATGGATGGCGAAAGCAAAGGACACCAACGCCAGGGTGACGCGGTGGTTCCTCGCGCCCAGGACTTTGCTTCACCATCCGTCACCGAGCCGGAGCCTCCAACGCCAACGCCGACGGACTCTCCCGGATCTGGTCAGCTTATGCAGGTCTGTCAGGGGTCACTCCCGCCTCCCCAGTTTCCCCTTACTGTTATCTCATTTTTCCTCCAGGACCAGGACAACGCTTAGGGGAGTGTGACGGGTATCCCGATCTCTCATCAGCGTTGCCCTGGAAACAAAGGCGGAACACCTGCACCACCTCATCAGGGCTGGGCCGGTCGCACCTGAAGCCAATCAAGCCTCACCCATATAAGCCAGTTGCGGCTGGGTGAGAGGAGATGAGACTACAGTCCGAGTAAGGCTTAATGTGCGCCTCTTTCTCTTCTCTCTTTGCAGACGCCAGCGAATGACCGACCGACCCAGCCCTAAAGAAGGGAGCTCCGGAATTGTCACCGCACGGCACGAACCACGCACGGAGAGCACCGCACCACAGCCTTCAACCACTCCACACCTATCACGCCACTCTTTATTCAATAAATCCACCCTCCGGGGTATTTATTTGAGCTCTCCTTGCCGCGTGATTCTTCCACCCGTCACAATATATATATATATATATATATATATATAAATAATTTCTTTTTCAGACATCAGTTTCTTGTCACATTTAAATTGGTTGTCATAGTAACTACACTAATTTGTGGAAATTCAGCACATTCAGAGTTCCACAAATCTGAACGCATTAGGCCTATTTGTAAATTGACTGTTAAGATAAAACATTTTGCACAATTTATTATCTGTGATACCATTATAGCCAATGGATGCCTGTATAGCTCTATGTAACAATCCCTAGTTGCTAAGAAATTGTCATCACACATAAATTAAGTTTATTACATTTGGATTTGGATACATGTTTAGATATTATCAACGGCTACTTTTTGACTTTATCTGTTTTTTTGTTCAGTTGTTTTGTTGTTGTTGTGTCAGTTATTGTAATATTATTTCAGTCAAACCTATAAAACCCTTTGTTACCCCAAACTACATAGGCCTATAAAAGCCTGATCAGTGACATAAAAGTAATCAGAATGCCACTGCCACAAATACTGCCTAAACAAAATACTGATTTTGTGCACTTTTTATGTACCAATATTTTAAATTGGCCTTTGAACTTGCATGGCAAAAAAAGAAAAAAAAAAAAAGAAAAGCCTTACCTTGCCAAAACATTGACAGAACCCATTGATTTAATGGCATTGTTGAGCGCTCCAAATCCAAATGCAAACTTTGCATGCAACAATCAGAAGCAGCAATTGACAGCGCTCTGATCCAATGACATACAGGCATGGTCAGAATGACAGTACTCTAGCCCAATGATGTTGGGGGATCCAGTGGGGGTGGCAATCATATTTCAGGGTGTCCGCATAGGTATAATATACATAGACGCCTCATGACGTGCTGGAACGTAATCCAGCGTCGCCGACTCGCCGCCATATTGGTTGGGTCTCCTCACTCTACGCTAGCACCAGAGTCAATTGGAGTCAACTGAGAGCGGGCAACTGTGCCTGTATTTTGTGCTGTTTACAGTTGCAATAACCGGCGCAGTATTGATACCAGATCGCGTGGGATTACCTGATTCATCAGTGAAGGTGGTCAGAGCAGCAGAGCGTGTGATTCAACAAAACTCAAAAGAACAAGGTGTCAGTGTGTCCTTCATCAACCGTTTCGTTCTGGCTGAGATTGGTTCAGAGGATGTTTTCTTACTCGGGGAGCACATTGCAGAAACCCAATTCGGAATTGAGAACCATCATTACATGCTTGTGTCATTTGTGGTGTCTGTATTTCACAAAGTAAGGCTGCACCACATCGCAAAATTAACTACTCTGGAGTTACAGAGTGCCAGCATACGCAAGAAGCTGTGCAAAACAGTTCGTTTTCAAGGGTTTTAGCTCCCCAGCCCCAGTTGCAAGCCTGACAGGGTAGTGTAAAGGCCAATTCACACTGCACAGACAAACGCCAACAAAGAGTATGTTTGCTTCTCAAGCCACCAGTGGCGCTCACACAGACATTGACTCTTACACCTCCTCTGTATTGGATCATATCAATATCACCATTGACAGTGTTACAACCCAGAAACAGATCACCACATATCCAAATCAGAAGCCTTGGATGAACAAGGAAGTGCGACTCCTGTTGAAGTCACGCAACACTGCCTTCAGATCAGGAGATGCACAAGCCTACAGCACATCCAGAGCAAACCTGAAGAGGGGCATCAAAAGGCCAAGCACTGCTACAAGCTAAAGATAGAGGGACACTTTTCCAACTCTGACCCTCGACGCATGTGGCAGGGCATTCAGGCCATCAGTGACTACAAACCCACCCACTCCACCCCCGCAGCCACTGATGTCAACTTCCTGAACGAGCTAAATTACTTTTATGCTCGCTTTGAAAGAGACAACAGAGAAACTGCCACCAAGCTCAATCCCTCAGATGACCACCCACCAATCATACTCTCCTCCACAGATGTCTGCAAGGAACTGAGCCGGATCAGCGCGCACAAGGCTGCTGGACCAGACAACATCCCTGGTCGTGTTCTCAGGGCATGTGCGGAGCAGCTCGCTGGGGTTTTACAGACATTTTCAACCTGTCTCTTGCCCAAGCAGCCGTACCAACATGCTTTAAATGCACTTCCATTGTGCCAGTGCCAAAACACTCTAGTCCGAGGTGCCCTAATGACTACCGCCCTGTAGCACTCACACCCATCGTCATGAAGTGGTCAGAGCAGCAGAGCGTGTGATTCAACAAAACTCAAAAGAACAAGGTGTCAGTGTGTCCTTCATCAACCGTTTCGTTCTGGCTGAGATTGGTTCAGAGGATGTTTTCTTACTCGGGGAGCACATTGCAGAAACCCAATTCGAATTGAGAACCATCATTACATGCTTGTGTCATTTGTGGTGTCTGTATTTCACAAAGTAAGGCTGCACCACATCGCAAAATTAACTACTCTGGAGTTACAGAGTGCCAGCATACGCAAGAAGCTGTGCAAAACAGTTCGTTTTCAAGGGTTTTAGCTCCCCAGCCCCAGTTGCAAGCCTGACAGGGTAGTGTAAAGGCCAATTCACACTGCACAGACAAACGCCAACAAAGAGTATGTTTGCTTCTCAAGCCACCAGTGGCGCTCACACAGACATTGACTCTTACACCTCCTCTGTATTGGATCATATCAATATCACCATTGACAGTGTTACAACCCAGAAACAGATCACCACATATCCAAATCAGAAGCCTTGGATGAACAAGGAAGTGCGACTCCTGTTGAAGTCACGCAACACTGCCTTCAGATCAGGAGATGCACAAGCCTACAGCACATCCAGAGCAAACCTGAAGAGGGGCATCAAAAGGCCAAGCACTGCTACAAGCTAAAGATAGAGGGACACTTTTCCAACTCTGACCCTCGACGCATGTGGCAGGGCATTCAGGCCATCAGTGACTACAAACCCACCCACTCCACCCCCGCAGCCACTGATGTCAACTTCCTGAACGAGCTAAATTACTTTTATGCTCGCTTTGAAAGAGACAACAGAGAAACTGCCACCAAGCTCAATCCCTCAGATGACCACCCACCAATCATACTCTCCTCCACAGATGTCTGCAAGGAACTGAGCGGATCAGCGCACAAGGCTGCTGGACCAGACAACATCCCTGGTCGTGTTCTCAGGGCATGTGCGGAGCAGCTCGCTGGGGTTTTACAGACATTTTCAACCTGTCTCTTGCCCAAGCAGCCGTACCAACATGCTTTAAATGCACTTCCATTGTGCCAGTGCCAAAACACTCTAGTCCGAGGTGCCCTAATGACTACCGCCCTGTAGCACTCACACCCATCGTCATGAAGTGCTTTGAGCGGCTGGTCCTGGAACACCTAAAAGACTCTCTACCATCCACATTGGACTCACACCAGTTTGCCTACCGTAGCAATAGGAGCACAGAGGACGCAGTTTCCATGGCACTGCACTCTGTGCTCACTCACCTGGACAATAAGAACACTTATGCACGTATGCTGTTTGTTGACTTCAGCTCAGCATTCAACACTGTCATCCCAACCAAGTTAATAGCCAAACTTGGAGACCTGGGCATCAATACCTCAATGTGTAACTGGATTTTGGACTTCCTGACCAACAGACCCCAGAATGTTCGATCAGGATTCACCTGCTCCACATCCATCACACTTAACACTGGTGTACCACAGGGCTGTGTGCTAAGCCCGTTTCTCTACTCCCTCTTCACCTCCGACTGCAAGCCTGTGTATGGATCTAATTCCATCGTCAAGTTTGCAGACGACACCACGGTGATTGGCCTCATCAGTAACAACGATGAGACTGCCTATAGGGAGGAGATCCAGCACCTGGCCACATGGTGCACTGAAAATAACCTGCTCCTCAACACCACCAAAACGAAGGAGCTCATCGTGGACTTCAGGAAGGAGTCAAGAGGCACACACGACACCATCCACATCAATGGAATGGCTGTTGAGCGTGTCTCCAGTTTCAAGTTCCTGGGGATCCACATCTCGGCGGACATGTTGTGGAAAACCAACACCTCCAGCCTGGTCAAGAAGGCTCACCAGCGCCTCTTCTTTCTGAGGACACTGAGGAAGAATCAGCTCTCCTCAGCTATCCTGGTGAACTTCTATCGCTGCGCAATAGAAAGCATCCTGACCAACTGTGTCACAGTATGGTATGGGAGCTGCTCTGTTGCGGAGCGCAAGGCACTGCAACGGGTGGTGAAAACTGCCCAGCGCATCACAGGGACTCCACTACCTGCCATCGAACACATCCAGAGGAAACGCTGTCTGCATCGAGCTCGCAGCATCCTTAAGGACTCCTCTCACCCAGCCCACAGACTGTTTTCTCCTGCCCTCCGGCAGGCGTTTCAGGTGCCTCCGGACCAGGACCAGCAGACTAAAGAACAGTTTCTTCCCCAGAGCTGTCTCTTTACTGAACTCTACCCCGTTGATCCACTTCCTCATATATTATTAACTCTTCTCTCCTACCTCACATCTGCCTTATTTGCACTACTGAATGTAAATTTTATTACAGTAACAACTGTTTACTTTTGTATCTTGCACTACCATACCTAAATTGGACTATGCTCATTTGCACTGCCGACTGTTGTTACATTATCAATGCTTACATTAATATTTTGCACCGTATGTCTAATTGTAATACGCAATCACTTCCACTGCACTTTTACACCTTGTTTATAGTAACAGTCATCTGTATATATATTATATTGATAGTACATATCACCTGTAAATTCTGCCTATAGTAATAGCCATCTGTATATTTATTCACTATACATATTCACCTGTAAATTCTGTATATTTATTCACTATACATATTCACCTGTAAATTCTGTACATTTATTCACTATACATATTCACTTGTAATTTCTGTATATTTATTCACTATACATATTCACCTGTAAATTCTGTTCATATTAATAACCATCTTTCTATATATATTTATACATATACTCAGTACATATCCTTGTCCTGCACTTATTCAACCATTGTATATACTGCACTTGCTACTATTGCACTTCTGGTTAGACCTAAACTGCATTTCGTTGCCTTGTACCTGTACTTGTGTAATGACAATAAAGTTGAATCTAATCTAATCTAATCTAAACTCCAACAAACAAGTTGGCTCAAGTTGGCCGTTTGATTTAGAATCTTATGAAAAATAACGGTCATGTTCACACTGCACCAACAGACACCGACCAACTCGCACTGACTGGGGAGAAAATGCGCTAAGCCCGGAACCTACTAGCGGTCTTGCCGCGTCGTCATGGCAACGGTTCGTGGCACGTCAGAGTTTGTTGTAGTTTGTTGGAAAACCTTTTCACACTGCTCAGACATTCCACGACCAACAAACGCCGATTAAGCATGTTCAGTCGGGTGAAAACAAACTCCAACCAACGCCAACAAACGCCAACAGGGGTAACACACTGATCCAACAAACTCCAACAGACTAGTTTGTTGGAGTTTGTTGGCGTTTGTCTGTGCAGTGTGAATTGGCCTTTAAGATGCTGGAATGACCTGGAATTATAACGCTTACTTTTCCAGGCCTTTAAAAAAAATTTACTGAGCTGGTACAGTATATATGGGAGCTTGTATGTATGTGTTACAGAAGGGTCGTGTGTGTGTGTGTGTGTGTGTGTGTGTGTGAGAGAGAAATAAATTCAAATGAACAATCAACTTGTTTCTTTATTAAAATATAAAATATGGGGACCCATCCAAGATGGCGGCCGCGCTGATACGTCAGCTCCAATAGGCAGCGTCAGTCTATGAGGCATCTACATATCTATGGGGGTCCGTGCCACTCTTGATCACAACCCTGTTAAAATGTAGCGGCAGTACGTGCGCTCATTGGCGCCCCTCCAGCTGGTGGCGCTCTAGGCAACCGCCCAGCTTGCCTATGCCTAGAAACGGTACTGTATACCCTTACGGAAAGAAAATATATTTTATTATATATGAACGGTCAATATATGAAATAATTTTCAGTATATTGGTAATTATATAGAATAATACATTGTGGTAATATATTACAATATACTAATAATAATACATAAGGAATTGCCGCTTTCCATATATTGGGAAATGTCAACATATATGGTGCACATATAGTCACATTTATATGGGAATATATATTAGCAATATATGAACACAATTCAAGGTAAATATTTATTTTAATATATTTTCATATATGGAATTTGTGTGAGGCATTTGTAAATATGTAAATATTGGCTACACATATAATTTAACATATATGCAGTATAATGTCACATATATATGTGAACATTTATGCAAAATATATGTATCCAAATATGAGCAAATTTATTGTCATGTGTATATGTATGTATATATGTATGTGTGTGTGTATATACAGTATCTCACAAAAGTGAGTATACCCCTCACATTTTAACAATCATTTTAGTATATCTTCCCAAGGGACAAAACTATAGAAATGAAACTTGGATATATTTTAGAGTAGTCAGTGTGCAGCTTGTATAGCAGTATAGATTTACTGTCCTCTGAAAGTAACTCAACATACAGCCATTATTGTCAAAATAGCTAGCAACAAAAGTGAGTACACCCTAAGTGATAACAGCTATACGTCGTTTAACCATGCAAAGCCACATGTCCTATTCATCATGTTCATGTTTTTGTCTGCTTGGCAGGACCATACAAATTTGTGTATCTTATATTAGAGCAGTTAAAATTTGGTGCTTTGAGTACAATTCTCTCATACTGACCACTGGATGTTCAACATGGCACCTCATGTCAAAGAACTCTCTGAGGATTTGAGAATTAGAATTGTTGCTCTCCACAAAGATGGCCGAAGCTATAAGAAGGTCAGTAACACCCTGGAACTGAGTTACAGTACAGTGGCCAGCGTCATACAGAGGTTTCCAAGAGAGGTTCCACTCGGAACAGGCCTCGCAAGGGTCAATCAAAGAGGTTAGGTCCTCATGCTGTGCGTCAGGTGCAGAAGCTGGCTTCAAAAAACAGATGCATGAGTGCTGCCAGCATTGCTTTAGAGGTTGCAGAAGCGGAAGGTCAGCTTGTCAGTGCTCAGACCATACGCCGCACACTGCAACAAGTTAGTCTGCATGGCGGTCGTCCCAGAAGGAAGCCTCTTCTGAAGCTGGCTCACAAGAAAGCTGCAAACAGTTGGTAGGTAGATACACTTAGATAATCTCTACACATGGACGTAAAACTCTAAGCATATCTTCTAGTGATTATATTTGGTGACAATTGATCAGGGGTCAGACGCGATAGGTCTCTCCACAGACGTCAGGACATCAGGGTGACGGCAAATGATTTCCTCCTAGAGATCTCTCTCTCTGCATCTAGCTGCAAAGATAGGCATTCACACACATACGCACAGAACACTTATCTGTACTTCAAGGTTGCCGGGCTCTGCCCTGAATATTATCAAATACGGTGAACTACACACACACACAATGAGATCAGCTTCTTAGAGAGTAAAAAGGCAGATTAAAGCCATATTCAACTTATTTTCAAACATGCATAAATGTAACTTTGATAATTATTCAAGAAATATTATAATTAACATTATTATGAGGGCCATTGTAGACCTAAATCCATTCCTTCAGTCCCCCGTTTTAGAGCGATGTGGGGTCCCAAACCCCACGTATGGTCTACCAAGCGAGGTAACAACGGAAAGTACATTTCTGACATTTCTAGTTTATAAACACATTCTTTTGTACAAATACTTCCCTTATACGTTCATCTACTTACTAGGGATGTGCGGGACTAGTCGACTAAACGGTTCAGCTCCTGCTAGTCGACACTGAAATCAATAGTCGATTAAACGGAGAACACCCCCATAATTTTAACGTTACATTTAAAACATTTTAACAACAAGCTAAAATAAAACTTTTGAAAAATAATAAATATCAAAATATTTAAATATTTTTAAAAGCGTATCTGGGCGGAAACTATATTTTTACCTCAGACGTCGCATGCCTTTTCTTCTCGTCAGTTGCGGCGAGATCAAAATGACCAGCGAAGAACCAGCAAGGTGTGGGATTATTTTGAATTAGAAGGAAACGGAAAAGTTTTGTGTAAACTGTGTAATGTCAAATTGGCTTACAATAACTCTACTGGAGCGATGCGTAATCATATTCAATACAGGCACGTATGCGTTAGCTTGAAGACAAAGCCAGCAAATGTCAATCATGTCATACACTACAACCCGCCGCTGAGGTCCGCGATCCCATCCGCGCCGTCTATTTCTCTAAACGAAGACCGACTTCGGTGGTGGTGCGGGATTTCCAGGCTCTTTTCGAAACGGTCTGCTTGCTTGTAGTTATCTCTCTGTGTGCCTGTGACTTCAGTTCCTGCCGAGCGCGGTTTTTTTTTCAAGTGCAGAATCGCCTCTAGTCCCGTCTTTCGCCAGACCACGTTAACATGTTCAATTCACTGAACAAATGCGCATGGTCTGAGTAAGTAAAACGAGCATTGTTATGCGTTTAGACAATATAGCCAACATGAAGTACATTTTTAAAAGCCGTTTTAATGCTATTCCTTGATAAACTTTCCTTTTTTTTTTTTTTTTTTTACTTGCGTTTTAATATGTTGGCTAACGTTATATGAAAATGAAGAATTCTGTCAGTCTATTTTCCATTTCTGCATTTCTCCAGCTGATCTGAATAAATAAGCTATTCACTGGTTTATGTTGAGTTATGCTCTTATTTTCTGTTTAACGACAGCCTAAAATTAAATGATCACGTGAGGCAAGCATACGACATAATCGTGACCTGTTTTTAGCAGATTTCATTGAAGGATTTGACAGTGTGATGCAAAGATTAAGTATTTCAAGTGTAGGCTGTTATACACGCACAGTTTTTTTTTTCTTTTGCCATTTTTTGGGGAGTTTCTAGCTTTTAGACTAGTCGGATACAAAACTTCCGTTTAAACGACTGTCAAATTAGTCGTAGCGCACATCCCTACTACTTACTCCCACTATTTCTACTTGCACTAGTCTTTCTTCACATAAAAACTTATATCCTTTCCAGTGAATCATTCTGTGTGTCCCTCTAACTGGAAAAGTGTTCTCCATCCATCTATGCTTTCATCAACACACCTTTGTAAATACCTCTCTTCCTACTACAGCTACTTCACACTTAGTTTTTAGACAAAACATTTAGACAACAGCCTTAAAATTAAAATTGCATATTAACCAGATTTATATTAATATATTATGAAAGAAAAGCAGCGTGCACAATAAGTAATTCATTATGACCCTTTAGATGGAAATGTGCCTCGTTTGTTTTTACATGTCTTATACAGACATTGCTTATAACCTAAATACTAGGATAAATACACTTGTTTTACAAAAACTATTATTTCCAATCCATTATATAGTGCAAGAAGAGGGATTGTAACTCCACTCATTCATTCCCCCATTTGAAACCATGTTGTAGTTCAAAACAAAATGGTAGTCTAACTAAAAATAAACAAACCAAAAATAAGACCAATATTGAGCCATCTTTAAAAACAGAAATAAAAGTAGTCATAATAGAACAGTTCCTATGCTCATTTAAACATAAACCTAAACTTGTCAACGTTGAGAACATTTGGTCGAAATGACATTGTATTTTTGAAGTTATACACTTCAATACTTAATTTACTTGTTCACTTGTTGTCATGCATGTATTTTTATATCATGACATTACTGTTAATCATACTCAGTGCCTTATTTAATGCAAATTTCAGTTATCATACCATATTACTGTACTCAGACTAAATTAACGGCACATTCAGAAGCAAATCCTCAAGACCTTGTGTAAAGTCAATTTATAGTTCTCACGGTCTTGTCAGTTAGAAATGCTTACAGGTCAGCTATCTGATCAAAGTCTTAAAACCCTTCAATCATATATTGTCACAGTACACAGGCGAGGAGACAGAGTTAAGTGAAAAATAGGCAGGTTTAATGACAGAATGAAAACAGATAGTGAGGAGCAGGTAAGAGTCTTGGTGAATGGGACAGTTCAATGGGTCTTAGCTGTGTACAGATGAGAATCCTTCGCGGCGGAATCAACGGAGAGCAGGAACAATGGAGAAACATGAGGAGATCGCAGGGTGTCTGAAAAAGGGTAAGAACATGCAGGTAAGTGCACACTGGGTCTGGGAACTGTTCGGGATATTGAACAGTAGACCAGACAGTGAGTGACTGGGTTGAGAGAGTTCTTGTAGGGGCTTGATTGGAGACATCAGGTGCGGGTGATAGAAACCAGGTGATTGTGCTCTAGACTGATGACTGAGATGGCTGACTGGAACCAGGTGTGAGCAGGGGAGGATCCTGGGAAATGGAGTCCAGGGCAGGTGACTGGTGACAGGGAACTTGTGACATACTGTATATGTCTTTTGGCAGTGATACTTATCAAATCAAAAATGTTATAAACTGAACAATAGCCAACTGATTTAACAATCCTATCACCATTTAAACAATACTATTGCTCACATTTAAACTTTTAGTTATTTTAAACACTTCAGCTGCTATATTTCCTTTAATTAAAACCTCTTGTTATTGTCTTCCTCAAATCAACGGGTTAGCCAGCAGATCCAAAAGCTTTTGTTAAATTCTCTCTATTCTACATAACCTAAACTATTGCGTCACTCAAACCTTGAGGACACACACAGACAGCCTTATAGCTGCTTTGCCTTTAACCCATATTACATGAACTGTATTCACTCCTTTGTCTTCCCACCAGTCTTTCTTTGTGAGAGTTCTCTCTGGATAATTTGGTTAGTCACTGTTTCTCTGCCGTCAAGTCTAAAATATTTACCTTTACCATTCGTATAACAAAGTGTTAACTTTTTTAAATTTAGACCCTCAATTGAATTTAGGCATGGAATTTTAACCCATTATGGACGGCAATCATAAAATCATAAATTTCACAAATCCAAATCATAAACACTCTTAAACATATTAATCCAGAGAGTGATTCAAATCAGCATTATTAATGCCAAAAGAAGTCGTTATTACCAGTAGCAGACAGAGCTGGATAACCAATCCAGTTAAAGCTCGTCCCGTTCTGTATCCTCTTTTCATCAGATTCTATAAGAATTATCGACTTCTGTAAAGTTTGCCATTTCACTTAACCCATCTGTAATAATAAAAGCCTCATTCCAGAGGTTAGTGACACAATATACGCAAAACAGAATTGTCTCCCAAAATATAGAGTAGTCATCCTCACACTCGCACAATACTATACACATGAATATCATAGCAGCTTATATATTCAAGGTTTGCTTTTGGTGTTAAATCGGAAGGATTTAACAACATTTTTCTGTTAGTTTTACCTAGTTTGTACCTAGTCTCTTCTCTAGTCTCAAAGTGTGCCTGTTCATTAATGATTTTTATTTTGAGAAAAATCAGCTGTTTTTTTTTGGTCTTAAAATCATTGCTTTGGTTACTCTTGCTTAGCAGGCCGATAAGAGAAGCAGAGCACCATCCCTGCCTCCACTCAAGCAGTCTCTCTCTCTCTTACTGTGCAAATTATCTTTTGACATTTTCACCAAACTTTAACTTATAATATCAAATTCATTACAACATGTAACCCTTATTCATTCAAATAGGTAAAAAATGTCAAAGTTTCTATATCTCAAATCTCAATTTAGACTGTTTAAAATACATAATGCTAGGAGCATTTCGTAAAATTATTTTTATCTTAAATGCTTAATTCCCTTAACCTTTGTTATCCAAACCATCTCTTGAATCAGCAAAAGCAGTCTTCATTTTTACTCACCACCATGTCTTGTAATCATCTTATGCCATGCCTAATGACCTGCATGAGTAAAAACTATGAAATAGACATATTAGTTCAATATCATATCAGCCTCATAAGAAATGTTGTCTCAAAATAATGGCTGTCATCACATGGTCTCAAATGGTTCTTGAAAGCCCATTGCCATTAACTCTTTATAAATAAGCTCCTTTTCCTCAGGGTGGCATAGTTGCATCAAGTTGTGGACGCTTGTCACAATGAAAAACAAGCCATGAAGGAATGCGGTTGTTGGTGATCAGGTCTGGAGGAGCTCACATTTTTGAGGCAGAGTGCTGTAACTTCCATCGGGCCCTGTATGATGGTGGAGACTAAAAATAAGACAGATAAGTTATTGTTCATAGAACAAGCAGCAATACAACTGTTTAATTATTCAAAATCATTACTTCTATAGCTCAGGGTCTAATATGATTTTAGAGGCTTCATGTCTCTTCAACAATATCCCCTAGATTGTTATTAAGTCTTTTTACAATCTTTTATTTCTTAAATGCATTGGACAGTTGAAACATTTAACTACCAATTGCCCTCTTAATGCATAAAATCTGAATTTCTTGTAACATGTCCTTTAACATCTCAGGGTCTATGATTTTCAACTGAAACACTGCGCTTTACTATAAATAGCTTGTTATCATTTATGACACAGGCTCAGATAACAGCATTTAGCTGACTTTAAGTGAGAGAGAGAGAACTCTGAGGGATTCAGGACTGGTAGCAATGCATTTATTAACTATTTATTTATTTATTAACATAATTTCATTGTACTATCATTTTACTCTAGCCCAGCTTAAAACTTGTCAGAAATGACATGCATTTTCAAATAAACATCTCAAAGTTAGTTCTTTTGCAGTCCTTGTCAGTACATTGTACATCAACATGTATTTATTCATTCACTTAATTCTGGCCATGGCTTTTGGAATTTCAACAATGGTTTTAAATCTATCAGGGGTTATCTGACCCAGATATGTTACTTCGGGTCATGCTAGCATGCTTTCTTCAAAGTTAACTTTGAAACCCCCGTTTATGTTACTTGTTTACAACATTATCAGCTCATATATAAACATTCATTCAGTATCAGTAAATACAGAAATGACACATTTTCCTCTCAGAACATGGCTCTCAGTGCCACATAAATAGAGAATGCGTCCCCCTGGACTGTACCTTTTCCCCTCACGGAAAGTACTTCAAATTGTGGTGCACACCTCTCAACTCCAAGTCTACTTCTAAGACCTATAAGTGTGCACCCGTACACCGTTTCTATATACACAAGGTAACTTAACGTTACAGGTGTACCTCACTCTATGACACCAGTTTACCCAAAACAAATTCATACAAAAGTCTGGTGTCCCTCGCAATCGAGTTCACAGGCCGCTCTGCGTACATGTTTTAGACACCAACAGTTATACTCTAACAGAGGTCACTAATTACGTCAATACATAGGTAAGCAAGATTCTGGTTGGTAGATAAACGCAGAAAATCTCTACACATCTAGCTGCAAAGATAAACATTCACACACATACGCACAGAACACTTATCTGTACTTCAAAGTTGCCGGGCTCTGCCCTGAATATTATCAAATATGGTGAACTACACACACACAATGAGATCAGCTTCTTAGAGAGTAAAAAGGCAGACTAAAGCCACATTCAACTTATTTTCTAACATGCATAAATGTAACTTTGATAATTATTCAAGAAATATTATAATTAACATTATTATGAGGGCCATTGTAGATCTGCAATTCATTCCTTCACTACAGTCAAGCATGGTGGTGGTAGCATCATGGTCTGGGGCTGCATGAGTGCTGCTGGTACTGGGGAGCTGTGCTTCATTGAGAGAAACATGGATTCCAATATGTACTGTGAGTCTGTGACATTCTGATGCAGAACATAATGCCCTCCCTTCAGAATCTCAGAATCAGCAGTTTCCCACATAATAATGACCCCAAACACACCGCCAAAATGACAACTGCTTTGCTAATGAAGCTGAAGGTGATGGAGTGGCCAAGTATGTCTCCAGACCCGACCCCTATTGAGCACCTGTGGTTTATCTTCAAGCTGAAGGTGGAGAAGCACCATGTGTCTAACATCCAGCAGCTCCGTGATATCATTATGGAGGAGTGGAAGAGGATCCCAGCAACTACCTGTGCAGCTCTGGTGAATTCCAAGCCCAGGAGGATTAAGGTAGTGCTAGATAACAATGGTGCAGAATATTGACACTTTGGGCACCGTTTTGACATGTTCATTTGGGGTGTACTCACTTTTGTTGCGTTATTTAGACAATAACGGCTATATGTTGAGTTATTTTTAGAGGACAATAAATTTGTACTGCTATACAAGCTGCACATTGACTACTCTAAAATATATCCAAGTTTAATTTCTATAGTATTGTCCCTTGAGAAGATATACTAAAATGGTTGCTGAAATGTGAGGGGTGTACTCACTTTTGTGAGATATTGTATATATATATGTATGTATGTGTGTGTGTAATGTATTTTCACATGTAGCTACTATTCCTGCTAAAAAGACAAAACAATAGAAGCCCAATAGAAACCATCACAGAAATTCCAATGGTTTCCATTAAAATGCCATTATAAACCATTAGCTTTTTCCAGTAAAACCATTACAAAATTCCTTTTTGTAGTGTGTTTTGGGCATTTTTCCAATAGGATTTAACATCCCACCAATAGAATCCATCACATACCAGTAGACAGCATTATAGTTTCCGTTAAAACCAATACAATTCCCATTAAATCCATTAAAATGCATATATAAAATCCATATATGTATGCATATATCCCATAATGTATGACTATACATGTGTGTGTATACAGTATATATTAATATATAGTAAATATAATATTGTTAATATGTACTAAATGTATGTGAAAATATACATACTTGCTACATGTACTGCGTTAGGCTAACTAGGTTAGGCTCTAACCCTAATCAAACACACCTGAGCATGCTAATCAGAGTCTTCAAGATCATTAGAAAATCACAGGTAGCAGATTGGCCCTCCAGGGAAAGATTTGAAGAACCCTGACATAAATATTAATATTTAACTTTTTAAATATAGGGGTGTATTCAGAAGTGTATTTGTTTTTGCTGTGGTATCAAAATTGGTATAGACAAACATGACATTTTTCCCATATTGGTATCGACTAATGAAGCGCTAGTGTCGTTACGTCCCTAGTATGAAAGGAGTCATTTAATAGTGCTGACATAATGTCATGATGCATTAGCATACATATAGGCTTATGAAGGGTATTGTAGATCCTAGATCATCAGACTTCATCTTAGAAGTCACACTGAAAATCACACTGTCAGCATATACAGTATGTTTAATATGAATATAGGTGAGTTTGAATAATGTATCTGGATGGATTACCAGTCTTGTGTCAAACAACTGTAGCACTTTAGCAAAGGTCAAATTCAGCGTTCTTTCTTATAGGCTGAACACCACATACCTGTCAACATTTGGGTACCAAAATCCGGGATAACCTTGCGCGGGGTGGGGGTACACATAATAATAATAATAATAATAATAAAACATAATAATAATAATAATAATAAAACATAATAATAAATAATTATTAATTAAAAAAAAGAATAATAACGTGACTTACTCGTGTTTCTTTATTATTATTATTATAACTGTTACGCTTTTTTTTTTTTTTTAGAAATTAAACAGAAACACTGCACAGCAGTTAAACACCGTCAAATTACATTGCATTACATTGTAACATTATACATAACATTGACATTGTGTGTTTAATATGTGTTGCCCTTCTGTGCCTCGTGCCGCAGTGAATTAATATGCTGCGATATGTCGGTTTTCCCACCGTGTCAGTGCGACAGACTTTGCAAAAGGCGTGGGCGTTGTTCACATGGCTTCGAGACGAGAAATTAAATTCTTCCGTCCAGCTGTTGTTAAATTTACACAAACATTTTTTTTCTTCGCCGGAGCTCCACCTGACTCTTCTCCTTCCATTTCTACCACTGATGGTAGATGCAACTTCCAGCGTCTACTATTTTGCAGAAATCTACAGCGCAACTGGGTTGTAGGTTGCCAGGTTGAGGTATTGTGTCGTTTGTGTGAGGTGATGCGTTTCATACAAGATCTGGCAACTGTACTACGTTGGAATAAAATATTGATGTGATTATTCCTAACTAGATTTGGGCCATACAAATTGCAGGAGTTTCCCGGGAGAAATAACAAAACGGGAGGGGGGCGGGAGATGGGTGTGAAATATGGAAGACTCCCGGGACAAACGGGAGTGTTGACAGGTATGGAACACCATACTTACAAATGCAAGGAATTCCTATCCATTTCCTGCAATATTTAAAGACAAAGGCATGTTCACAGTTTCACCGCATGACTGGTACCCCTTCAGCAGCCTGTTAAAAGATATATCGTATCATAAGAGACAGTTAAATGTATATGGAAATGCACCCGGAGCACCTGTCACCCACCGCTGGCGACTTAAAATGGAAAAATATGAAAATGTATGTGAAGGCAATGCTCAAAGTACATTAAAAGACGAAAACTGCCCTCAAAAGACACGGCTGAATGCTTCACAGGCTCAATGAGAGAGATGTCGCTCTGTCAGATGTACTCAGATGGCCATGTCACAGCCTTTGCCAGAGGTCTAATTCAACATTCCTTATTCATACTTTCTGGTCTGGATGACAAACGGAATATGTGACACGTAACTGCTCTGCATTTGGTTGTTTTTTTCTAAAATGAGCATCAAGGGGGAAAAAAATGCAGACATTTGCATGAATGCTGAATGCTAAAGTGGGGCCCTTGGGGTGGTCTGATTACTTGTAGTGCATAATCAAATTACTTTGTTTTTCTTTGTTCACTACAACCATTTAGCGTTCAGCTTGTTTAAAACACAATGTGCCTTGTTATCAAACTCCAGATAGGTTTGAGCATGTTTGCTTAAAGTCATCAAGCTTTTCTGTGTGTAGTTGCATTTGTTGGGTTCAAATGCTAGGAAATAATGCCTTTAGCGAAGACTAGCGTGAAGAACGGTACCCGGAGAGATTCAGAAAATACTGAAATTCAGTGTAATGACTCACAGTACCATTATTTCCACAAAGAAGCGCCTGTAATCTGGGGTAAATAAAGGAAGCAGAGGTTCAGCGGGGGGTGGGGGGGTTGGGGGTGGAATTGCGGCAACATCCCTGTGGCCGTCTCTTGCTTTTATCTGCAGCATGCAGGAATTTTGCCATTTGTAGACATTCACCTCCTGGAGAAGTTCCATTACCTTCATCTATCATCTATCTTTTTTCGGATTAATTTTAGAATAGTCATGTTATGTAAATGAGTTAGTTCAAAGGCTGTGATTGCTCGTTTTGGGGGATTCCAAGGGTGCTATTTTGCTAACAAAAACAACCATAAAAAATATCTGACAGCTTTTTATTTAGGACAAATAGGGTGAATATACTAAAGGATGCCCCACTTTTATGTATGGTATTTCAGAACACACACCTGAATCTTGTTCACGAATCACTATAATGTAAATTGGGTTAATTATAGATTGTTTTTTTTTTTACAAAACTTTTTTTTTAAAGTCTAGTCACCTTTATTTTTATAGCACTTTATACCATAGATATTGTTTAACTCTTTCCTGCTAAAGATGAGTTATCTCGTCTTTTATGAGAAAACGCTTCCCCACTGATGACAAGATTGTACGTGGAGATGCACCGATCGACTGGACAGGGACAGGAATTAGCTGGCTTGGACCAGTGACCGCCGGTCAGTCTGCCAATGCTGAGCCAGTGTGTTTTGTCGTCACACTTACGGCGACTAATAATGTATTTGTCGTGCCAGACCAGGTTTGCGCAGCCTGACCCTGCGTTCCATTCGGAAGGGCTCATCCCTATGCCCTAATCCCTTCAAAGGGTTTACCCTCCAGAGTGAGAGCTTTGAAGGGTTGAAGGTAGTAGGGGACCAAACTTGAAGTCACACGGAGACGCCGTCATCATGGAAAGAATCAGCGCAAAGGATCATGGGGGTCTGAAGTGTCCATCAGTTGTTCCTTCAAAATCCTTCATTCTGAAGGGCCCTTTGAAGAAGATTTAATTTACAATATATGAAAAAAATTATAATATATGATTTAGGTATGCAACATTGCACGAACAAAATGTTTCAACATGATTGCAATGTGATTTTATACAATAGTAGTTCAAAAACAAGAAGTTAAAATTAAGTGACTTACATTTTAGACACTGTGAGGGACCGAGCCAAAGCATAAGGGAGCATAGAAAAATAAGTTTCCAAAAACTGTATTTTAATCAAACAAAAAGTTCACGTTTTGAAAAGAAAAAAAAAAAAACTAACTTTCCACAAATCAAATAACTAGGCCTATTAAAGAAATAGCCAACAAAACAACACTAAACAAAGACTTGCGCTGACCAAACTGAACTCACACCAAATGACACAACAGAACCACATTTATACAATTGGACTAGTCCACATTACTCACAAAATTAAATGCAGAAATTACACTTGCTCTGACAGCAGCAGGTAGCGTTCCATTAACTAGCTAAGCTAAACATGCTTAAATTAGGGCTGGGCGATATGAGCAAAAATTCATATCTCGGTATCTTATGGCTGATGTGTTGTATATGGTATCTCCAACATGATCTCACAGAATTCCGTGTAATGTTCACGGACGTAATTAACCTCAGAATCTGTGGTGGCATCACGGAATGTATCTCTGTATTTTGTATTTGGATTAAACAAATAAAGTGAATGTAAGCATGTAGGCATATATTATGTGCAAAAAGGGTTAAAATCACATTACATTCTAACATTGTAACATTTCAATCTAAAAACAAAAATAATGCTTTTAAAGCAGAAGTTAAATTTACTAAACTAAAAATGAAAATAAAGCACAGACTGAGTAGAAATGGCTATTTTGATTACCCCATTACTTTACAGTTAGTGCTATCACACAAATACACTTACTTGTAGGTTTAAAATTCTGCATATGTCACATTTATTGTCCAACTACAAATATTTCAGCAAAATGTACAGGTGCTGGTCATATAATTAGAATATCATCAAAAAGTTGATTTATTTCACTAATTCCATTCAAAAAGTGAAACTTGTATATTATATTCATTCATTACACACAGACTGATATATTTCAAATGTTTATTTCTTTTAATTTTGATGATTAGAGCTTACAGCTCATGAAAGTCAAAAATCAGTATCTCAAAATATTAGAATATTTACATTTGAGTTTAAATAAATGACCATCCCTACAGTATAAATTCTGGGTATCTCTTGTTCTTTGAAACCACAATAATGGGGAAGACTGCTGACTTGGCAATGATCCAGAAGATGAACATTGACACCCTCCACAAAGAGGGTAAGTCACAGAAGGTCATTACTGAAAGGTGTGGCTGTTTACAGAGTGCTGTATCAAAGCATATTAAATGCAAAGTTGACTGGAAGGAAGAATTTGGGTAGGAAAAGGTGCACAAGCAACAGGGATGATCGCAAGCTTGAGAATACAGTCAAGCAAAGCCGATTCAAACACTTGTGAGAGCTTCACAAGGAGAGAACTGAAGCTGGAGTCAGTGCATCAAGAGTCACCACGCTCAGACGTCTTTAGGAAAAGGGCTACCAAGCCACTTCTGAACCAGAGACAACGTCAGAAGCATCTTAACTGGGCTGTGGAGAAAAAGAACTGGACTGTTGCTCAGTGGTCCAAAGTCCTCTTTTCAGATGAAAGTAAATTTTACATTTCATTTGGAAATCAAGGTCCCAGAGTCTGAAGGAAGAGTGGAGAGGCACAGAATCCATGTTGCTTGAAGTCCAGTGTGAAGTTTCCACAGTCAGTGATGATTTGGGCTGCCATGTCATCTGCTGGTGTTGGTGCACTGTGTTTTCTGATGTCCACAGTCAACGCAGCCATCTACCAGGAAATTTTAGAGCACTTCATGCTTCCTTCTGTTGACAAGCTTTATGGAGATGCTGATTTCATTTTCCAGCAGGACTTGGCACCTGCCCACACTGTCAAAGGTACCAAAAGCTGGTTCAATGACCATAGTGTTACTGTGCTTGATTGGCCAGCAAACTCGCCTGACCTGAACCCCATAGAGAATCTATGGGGTATTGTCAAGAGGAAGATGAGAGACACCAGACCCAACAATGCAGAAGAGCTGAAGGCCACTATCAGAGCAACCTGTGCTCTCATAACACCTGAGCAGTGCCACAGACTGATCGACTCCATGCCACGCCGCATTGCTGCAGTGATTCAGGCAAAAGGAGCCCCAACTAAGTATTGAGTGCTGTACATGCTCATACTTTTCATTTTCATACTTTTCAGTTGGCCAAGATTTCTAAAAATCCTTTCTTTGTATTGGTCTTAAGTAATATTCTAATATTTTGAGATACTGATTTTTGACTTTCATGAGCTGTAAGCTCTAATCATCAAAATTAAAAGAAATAAACATTTGAAATATATCAGTCTGTGTGTAATGAATGAATATAATATACAAGTTTCACTTTTTGAATGGAATTAGTGAAATAAATCAACTTTTTTATGATATTCTAATTATATGACCAGCACCTGTATATTTTAGTCAGAGTTATTGCGCTCCATCTGTTTGGCGAGCATGTGCGTGGCGGCGCTCGTTCTAAATGAAGTCTGTGAAGTTTAGCGGAGAATCGCAAAGCAAAAGCTCACGCACTTCTGACAGCAAAATGGAAATATTTCCATGGCTTTCTAACATTTACAGATGGAGAATATGTAAGTTCACATTACCTGTGAAATGTAAGTATGCATTAAGGGAAAACAGCACGTCTCAAACACATTAAACAGCACGTCTCTGTCAGCGGCACACGCAACCTTTCTGTCAGAGCCGCTTTAAACTGAAACTATAAACTACAGGCTAGTATATCTTACGAGGTTTTTTTTTTTTTTTTTTAAAGCCCTTCATTTAAAGCTTGTCATGTTTAGAACAAATTGTATTATGCACTTTCTCTGCAGCAGTTCAGTCTGTGTCCTCCCTAGATATTTTTTCAGCTGCGCTCGTATCAAGCTTATAAAGAATATATCGATATATCATGGTAACTCAATATACCGCCCAGCCCTAGCTTAAATTAAAATGCCTAAAACTAAAATTATCTTGTATTCACGTTTTTAAACCTGTTGTCCAACAAAAGAGAACATTATAACCTTTTTAGTCCACAGCAGTTAAATGCTTCCTTTTGTGATCTGATGTAGCTTCTTGTCACAGAATGAGGCAAAAAATATGTCCCATAGGCTACTAATGCATCGATTAGCAATGGATTATAAATATACTTAATTATTATGAAAATACCAGATGGCTTGAATAACACAGATAAACTATATATTGTTGTAGTCGAATGTTTAATGTATTTGTTTTATCATTCAAAACATTTATATCTTCTGTTTACTCAGTTACAGCAATAGCAATGCCTTTGTCCATATTGGGGATTTCCTGGAGCTTCATGAGTTCCATATACAGTATGTTTATATATACATATACCTGTATATATATATATAACTAGTATCGGTTCAGGCACCGTTTAGGCACCGGCACTGTTTTAAAACTATCGATTTGGCACCGGTATCGAAAAAAAACCCAAAGGATACCCAACCCTAGTTATCAGTCGGATTTAACTCAATCAATATGGAAATGAAAGTGTATGCACTAACATGTGTGGGTACGTGTATGTGTACGCCCGTAAGCACACATTACCATTCTCTAATGTGTGGCCACCACGTGGGCCATCACAGACACAATATTTATAAGTGTTTATGTTTTTGCTCAGTTTCGCTGATGAAGTTCCAGTCAAAGCCACAGCAGAACTGTTTTGTGTCTCTGAGCAACACAGTGGTGTTTCGTTACTGAATGATTTTGACGTTTTTGAATAAATCAAGTGAGTCAATGATTCTGTAACACATATAAAGACAGTAGTAACTTGTTTCTGAATGAATCAGCCGTTTGAACGAATCTGTTGAATGAAGGACAAATAACTCACTCATTCAAAAACACCACCTACTGGTTTGGTTTCATATTTAAAACTATCATTACATTTTACCCAACATTTCTTATTTGTATGTTCAAAAAATATTTAAAACATTAATCTTAAATTCTTTATGCATTCAAAATTTTGCAGTGTAAATGCATTTATGGCACCTCAGCTTCATCAAACAGTCTGTGTAAATACATCTAATGCCACTTCAGATGCAGCTTCTGTGTTTCCTGTAGTGGAAAGATGGAGTTTGTTGATACCGGTTTCATTTGAATGGTAACAGCTCTTACAGTTTCTTATTCTAACTGAATTAATTGAAACAATGTAAGAATTTGATGTGAAAGATGACACATTTAATAAGGTTAATGAAAAAATGACTTTTGTTAAATAGTACAGCAACTCCTTTTCAGTTATCTACCTCTTTTCTAGTCACAGAGCACTTTATTTTGAGAGTTGTTTAAGTGAGAGAAGAGAACATCTGTAACTTTGTCCAGATTGTGAGAATTGTAATGTTTAATATTTTTTTTATGTAAATTATTTTTATTTATTTTTTTTTGCATTAAAAAATGTATCGATTTTTGTTTGCACATGCTGTCAATTATTGTTTTTAGAAAGAAAATTGGAATCTGCAAAAAGCGGTATCGGCAGGTCACACTTACAAAAAAATTGGAATCGGCCAAGAAAATTGCAATCGGTGTATCTCTGATTTTTACGGCTTTCTGTGTTTTCACTGTTATACGCTCAGGGGCACTATTACACATCTTCTGAATGAGAGCAGAATCTCCCGATCAAAAACACAGGTGAGGAAGACGCAGAAAAGAGCGATCTCATATGCATATGAAAAATAATGCGATCATCAACAATAAACAGCATATAAATCAACTGCCTAATGTTGGAGTGAAATGTTGATCCAGGACGTGGTAAATGACTGTGAAAGCTGTGGGGGTGTTGATGGAAGCGATGGACTACATCTATGCTTTGATCATCGTATTGAATATGATCCAGATGTAGTCTTTGATAAAAACACACTTTTTTCTCAGCTTTTTGTTTAAAATGTTGCTTTTTTATGAAACTTACCTACATTCAAGTGTTGATAAAAAAATTTAAAAGAATGCTTGAAGCTAGAATAAAAAATAAAATTCTTTATTATGTATTCATGTTCAGATATTCTGGGGTCCATGAAAATTTTGTGAAAATGATCGAAAACACTGGCGGTGGCTGGCACCTTTTTTCAAAAACACTGGTGGGGAAAGAGTTAAAAGCAGCTTCACAGTGACAGGAAAGCAGCAGAATCAATGATGCAAACTTCAAAAATTAGACAAATTTGGCTGTAAAGCAGCTCTAAAAAGACAATAGTGACATTATTCAGCTTCAGTTGTTGGTTCAGTTCAGTTCGATAACAGTAGAAATTTCATTCATTATGAAACAAATTCAATTAAGTGATAAGCAGCTCTACTGAAGACAGTATTGTTGTTATTCAGCTTGAATCAGTTCAGTGTTGAGTCCAATAAGTGTCGATGTAACAAAATTAATCAATTATGTACAAATTTATTATTCATCTCAATTCATTTTTTTCACCCTATATTGTCAATGCAGTCAAATTGCTAAAATGACTGAATATTAAGTGTCTTTTTAACAGAATTTCATAGAATTTAAAATGTTTTCTATTGATTATGGCAGCAGTAAATCAAAATGAAGGCTATAACCTGTAAGTAAGCATATATTCCAAAGTATGATGTAGACAGGTGCACTTTTGAGAGCCGATTCAGATGTTTGGATCACAGTGATTGAGTGATGGTGCTATACAGTCTCAGTAAAATAGGACTGCAAGGTGAAAAATGGCCCTGTGAAAATTGCATTCAGCACAATTTTGGGGGCGTTACTGGATTTGCATGCTCCCTTAAGTCAATCAGATGCTAAAACAAAAAGCGTGCAGCCGGCGAAATTCATTATAGTGTTTTAGTAAACAAACTATATTCAATTATAACCTTAACTATGTTTGTGTAGGATGTATTATCATATATTTGTGTATGGGAGATGATGTAAATATCCATCTTTGCTGAATCCCCCCACCTACCCCCTACCCCCTGTAGAGAACAATTTGATTTCAAGTACAAATGGGAACCAGCAGATGTTCAGACTCTTACAAGCAGCCGTTATCTCCTCTTTACCGTTCACCAGCTCATTGAAAACCAATGAATTCTTTGCCCTCACACACACACCCCCACACACACAGATGCCATTCTCCCATACCTCCTCCTCTCTCCTGTCTTTGCTGTGAAGACACCAGAGACTGGTTCTCTGTGGAGTGCTTAAAATCCTGAGAGATGGAAAGAGGACTGAGCATGCATTGAGCTCTCAGCCCATTCAATCTTTGGGTTATAATGGCTTTCACAAACATCAGAAATCCTCTCATCTCTAATCATCAAGCTCTATTCAAATCCCTGCCAGACTGTGGAACGCCTCTCCGTAAAATACTGCGGCTTTCATTGTCTCCCTCTCATTCACTTATGACACTTCATGCCCCTCACACACATCATCTATCCCCAAATAATCAATAAAACCGAGCGCTCGCTCTCTTTTCTTTTCATGTCACTCCTCTATATACAAATACCTAGAATTCTTCATGTCTTTGGGCTTCATCCATCCATTCACATTCAATGATGGCTAATTCATTGGATTTTTTGGCAATAAAAGGTTTAATTCAGATCAAACCTGTTTAGTTTGTAGTCATGTTGAGTTTACAAAATGTACAAAAACAAACAAACACATAAGTAAACAAGCAAATGAAAATATATTTAAAATAATCACATACTAATAATAATGCTAGGCCCTTTATGAGTGGGTGCCTCAAGGGTCTAGAATTGTTGTGATTTATTTTAATTATTATATTTTCCCTGTAATGAATCAGTTGGTAATTATGTCTGACATTTTAAAAGCTCTTTTTTATTGACTATTAAAAAAAGTAAATACAGATCAAAACTGTTTATACCATCAACAATACTACAAAGCCATACTTTTAACTTAAGATAAAACCAAGTCTATAATTATATTATGCAGGTAAAGATAAAATAATCTTCCCAGATACACTCATTCCATGTAATGAGTCAGATTGGAATTATATTAGCCATTTTAAATGTTATCAATGAGTTTGTGGTGCGTCAAATGTTTCCTCATGTCTCTGGCAATATGCATTTTTGTTTTGCAATCAAAGCTAGACGTGGGTAGTTTATAATGTCATGTACCTTTTGAAATGAGTGTCAAGCATTCTGTGCACCTGCATTTGCCTACTCTAGAAACAAAGATAATGAATGAATGTACTGTGACGTTGGGGGCAGGTGAGATGATGATTCAGCCCACTGATGACACCGTCACAGAGAAAAATATGTGTGTGTGTGTGTATTTGTGTGGCTGTACATACACATGTAGTTGTTGTTGTTTTTGTTTTTTTTGGTGTTTGGCTTAGTGTTATGTTAGAATCATTATTATACTCATATACATTTTGTTGTTTTAGTATTTTGAATTGTTTTTAGTTTTGATATGTTGTTGAATGCATTTGTCATTTTTATTTAATTTCTTTATTTTCTTAAATGTGTATATATAGTATTTAGAGAGCTTTAACTTTTAGTTATAGTTACTTTTTCTTATTTGTAAGTCGCTTTAGATAAAAGCGTCTGCTAAATGACTAAAAGTAAAGTAAGTAAAGTAATAAATCATTTTAACTGCTTTAAAAATGTTTACATTTAAAGCAATGCGGTTCTATTACCATAGATATATACACATAGATGCCTCATTAGCGACTGTTTCTATAGGCCGCTATACGTAAGCCGTCCGCCATATTGTAGCAGTCAACTTGACGTCATTCACCATAGTAATCACTGAATATTCGAAAGATGCCACAATCCTGCACAGCCAATGGTCTGCGAACCCAATGGCTCCGTGCGAACCTACAGTATGGTGAATGACGTCAAGTTGACCGTTCCAAGATGGCGGCCGCATCTACGTGCCTGGAGTGATCGAATAGGGCGTCTATATGTGTCTAAGTCTATTACTCCCAAACTTTGAGTAAGAGACTCAATGTCACAAAATGCAGTTATATTAACGAGTAAACTATTTTCAAAACCCACAATATGTGTGAATTAAAACTCTCCAAATTTGGTTTGTGCACACAGACACAAGGGCCCTTGTACACACTGCCAAATGCTTGAAGCGGCCTTTCTACTAGATGAGAGTCTCTCTATTCAACATGTCCCTCAGCAGTCTATGTTTGATCATAATTTAGAGAAAACCAACTGTAGTAGACAGATTATTTATGAGTTTTTATTTTAAGTTTATTATGCATCAGCTGTTTAATAATAATCTCTCTTTTAAATCTATTTATATGTAGGCCTACAGAAAATATATGGATGCTTAGGCTGTGTACATGCCTGAGCTTCCTTTTGATGTCACTAAAAATGGTGTTTGTTTACATCCCTTGATCTTATGAGCATGTGCCACAGACATGGAACAGGCTGGCACAAAAATGATGATAAACAGGCATTATAAACCCACTCTTTTTCTTCTAAGTAGGTTCTGTTGAGTGTAAAGGCTGATAGGCTTTTTTCCAACTATACACTGTAGAGCACAGCTGAGATAATCTACTCACTAAAAGAGCCCTGCTTCCACTGGATTTTCCAATGCAGGGTCTGTAGTTCTGCGAATTGCTTCATAATTCCAGTGTGTATATCGAGGGGTGAGAACCAGAAGGGCATAAGTGACATTTTTGGTGAAATGGAGATATACAGGTGCTGGTCATATAATTAGAATATCATCAAAAAGTTGATTTATTTCACTAATTCCATTCAAAAAGTGAAACTTGTATATTATATTCATTCATTACACGCAGACTGATATATTTCAAATGTTTATTTCTTTTAATTTTGATGATTAGAGCTTACAGCTCATGAAATTCAAAAATCAGTATCTCAAAATATTAGAATATTACTTAAGACCAATACAAAGAAAGGATTTTTAGAAATCTTGGCCAACTGAAAAGTATGAAAATGAAAAGTATGAGCATGTACAGCACTCAATACTTAGTTGGGGCTCCTTTTGCCTGAATCACTGCAGCAATTCGGCGTGGCATGGAGTCGATCAGTCTGTGGCACTGCTCAGGTGTTATGAGAGCCCAGGTTGCTCTGATAGTGGCCTTCAGCTCATCTGCATTGTTGGGTCTGGTGTCTCTCATCTTCCTCTTGACAATACCCCATAGATTCTCTATGGGGTTCAGGTCAGGCGAGTTTGCTGGCCAATCAAGGACAGTAACACTATGGTCATTGAACCAGCTTTGACAGTGTGGGCAGGTGCCAAGTCCTGCTGGAAAATGAAATCTGCATCTCCATAAAGCTTGTCAACAGAAGGAAGCATGAAGTGCTCTAAAATTTCCTGGTAGATGGCTGCGTTGACTGTGGACATCAGAAAACACAGTGGACCAATACCAGCAGATGACATGGCAGCCCAAATCATCACTGACTGTGGAAACTTCACACTGGACCTTCAAGCAACATGGATTCTGTGCCTCTCCACTCTTCCTTCAGACTCTGGGACCTTGATTTCCAAATGAAATGTAAAATTTACTTTCAGCTGAAAAGAGGACTTTGGACCACTGAGCAACAGTCCAGTTCTTTTTCTCCACAGCCCAGGTAAGATGCTTCTGACGTTGTCTCTGGTTCAGAAGTGGCTTGGTAGCCCTTTTCCTGAAGACGTCTGAGCATGGTGACTCTTGATGCACTGACTCCAGCTTCAGTTCTCTCCTTGTGAAGCTCTCACAAGTGTTTGAATCGGCTTTGCTTGACTGTATTCTCAAGCTTGCGGTCATCCCTGTTGCTTGTGCACCTTTTCCTACCCAAATTCTTCCTTCCAGTCAACTTTGCATTTAATATGCTTTGATACAGCACTCTGTAAACAGCCACACCTTTCAGTAATGACCTTCTGTGACTTACCCTCTTTGTGGAGGGTGTCAATGTTCGTCTTCTGGATCATTGCCAAGTCAGCAGTCTTCCCCATTATTGTGGTTTCAAAGAACAAGAGATACCCATAATTTATACTGTAGGGATGGTCATTTATTCAAACTCAAATGTAAATATTCTAATATTTTGAGATACTGATTTTTGACTTTCATGAGCTATAAGCTCTAATCATCAAAATTAAAAGAAATAAACATTTGAAATATATCAGTCTGTGTGTAATGAATGAATACAATATACAAGTTTCACTTTTTGATTGGAATTAGTAAAATAAATAAACTTTTTGATGATATTCTAATTATATGACCAGCACCTGTATACATCAAATGTATACATCAAACTCTTTATGAGCTCTTTCTACTGGCAAAAGTACTGTCATCCATGAGTGTACAAATTTCTGTGTTTGAATTATGAATCACTGCTACAGTATGCTTAAGTGAATGCATATCTTTAAAAAAATACTGCTATTTTCACTTGGTGTAAATAGAATCCATTGCTATTTGCACTTAGTGTAAATAGCATCCATCGCTATTTACATTTAGTGTAAATAGTATCTATCGCAAAAATAAAAATGCTATTTACACTGAGTGCAAATAGCCACTGCCTTTAAAATATTGTATCAATCCATTCTGTGGCACCTTTAATAGAAGATTAGCAAGCATTTTTCCATAATTTTTTAATGTGCTCTGTTTATCTTCTTTGAAGGCAAGAGCAGATCCTGTGTGAACGGTCCCATATACTACATCTCTGCTTTGATTTCTAATTTGGATAGTTATTTGGTCTGCAAACATAACCGCGAATCTTGCTTCACATAAATAAATGCAAGCAGATGGAACCAGCAGTCTCAGTCAGTGATACTTTTACATATTCTGGCTCATTAGGTTGAGTTCACCTTTGTGTCTGGGTCACAATGTAGTCAACATTAAGCTCAATTAAGTGCGAAGAACCTGCATTTTTATGTATAGATCTAACCTATGGCTTTAAGAAGTATGCTTTAAAAACTTTGAAATAGCATCTACATCTACATTTCTGAACAATATCTGTGCTGATCAGAGTGCTTTGTTGTATTTGTATATGTTTGAAAGCCTACATGTAGAATTTTAGCCTATATGATTTGGCAGTCTTAAAGATGTATTGATCAAGTGCAAGAATACATTTTTTTTTGTTGGGAATGTGATCAAATGTACAGTGTTATCTAGTTCTATATTGTTCAATTTAAACTTATGATGGTCTTGTTGGCAGTATGCTGGGAACTACTGCTTTCAGTATGACGGGAAATGACAGCCTTCGCTGCTATTTTCCTCTAATAACACAATAGCATAGCGTTTGTCAACAAAAGAGGCAGTAAATGACTGCCGGTGTGTGATAAAGACCTGTTTATTGAATGCTCAGCTCTTTTAGTACTTTTATACAGTTTAATACAGGTTTCAGCAAAACAGGCAAAACCTAATCTGTCAAATAGCTACCGGCTGAACAATTCAGTCTGTGATTGTTCTGCGACTGAAAATTCATTCTAGAATTCATGAATAATGTCTTACAGTTTTCGTGACTTCCTTGTTGTTTTTCAGAGAAAGGAGTTTGAGTGAATCACTTTTCATTTAAAAGGAAGAATAGGTGGAAGCAACCGTCTGTAACTGATAGCCGAGCTGTGCGGCAAACTTTCAACATCTTTAATATTTTATCTGCGCGGTATCTTTAGTTTATAAAACCTCCACCTCACTTCAATCTATAAATCAGCATCAGCTTCAGGGAAATGACCTTTAAAGCAAAGCCTGAAACTGAAGCTGAGAAAAGGAAGATTTATTTCCTGTCCCCAGAGTTCCTTTCCTGGAGCATAATAATAAACAATTTAGGACCATCACACTACTCATCCTATCTCAAAAGATCCGGCAATACCTGTGTCAGATGTGTGTCAGCATTTTAAGCAAATTAGACTAATTCCCATGCTAATCTTTATTTTTTAATCCTGCTGACCGATGTTATCGAGTAGCCTTGTGTAAATGGAGTTAATGGGATCATGATAGCACTGTGATTTTCCGTAATGGGTCAATGGGTTTGGATTGATGTTGCCATGATTTTGTTTGTGATGCAATCTAATGTAATGGTGTGAAAGCCAGTGAGGGAGCTGATACAGAGAAGTTAATTCCTACGAGGGTTCTTTTGGCCCACTGCTAATGCTGTCTGCTGTGACATTTCATTATTCATTGCTGGCCTTTGTCTCGATGCAAACAACCTGAGTTCTGCAGTGACAACTAGATGCATTCTAATCTTATTGCCACCTAAAATAGCCTCGGTGAATCTCAGCTCGACATTTGAGTGAAAGCACAAAGTTCTGCCTGTTAATTTGCCCAATGCCTGTAATGTTTGCACCTCAATTAGAGCGGTCTAACCAGCAGCACCGTTAGCAAAATCGCTTGACATCAACAGATAAATGTGGACAGCATGCAGTCAGAATGGCCACAGATGAAAGTTTATTTGAGTCCGGTGGGTCTCGCTCTCACTATCTCTCTCACACACATTCACAAACACACTTTCTGAGTATAATGACTGGTTTTCATGCACAAGAATGGCCAGCCAGCTGTCTGAGTGTGATACTTGTAATGAAAGCTTCTTGCAGGAGCGCATGCCCTTGGTAATATTCCTTCCATTGTAAACACCACACATCTTATGCAAATGAGAGAAGTAACACCCAAATTACTGCTGTTTCCTTAAGGAAAAGTACGCTAAAAGATCGTTTAGCCAAATGCAAACTCTGGAATAACAGTATACTACTGAACTGCCAATAGTTTCACATTTTGCATGTTAATACTTTTTAATCATTTTACTTTAAGGTCTCGCTTCAGTCCCACTGTCTGAGCCTGATGTTTTATGTTCATAGTGTTCCTGCACACTTTTAGAGACTGAATATTGTATGTGTAATTCATAGGATTTTCTAAAGGGAGCATCTGGGTGGTTGTTGTGCATTGACAATCCCTGGATTGAAAAATTATAAAATGCTCCATTTGGCTCACTTGATGAAGTGTCCATGATTTGATCACAATAACATTTAAAGCCATTGCAAATATGGGATTGAATTGTGAAAGCACATAAAATGGATTTGCCACTCAATGATTTGATGGAATGGAGGAAGCAGGATGGATTTTTTGTCAATATTTATGAATTGTTAGCCAATATTAAAATCATTCATGCTGGAAACTCTTTAATGTGCTTGATTCTAAGAAGTAAATCTGTCCGTCTGGTACTAGGTTGTTAGAGTGAGAATTTAGTTAAAGGTATTTACTATTTCACAGACATGATGATCTAAATAATGTCTGTGAAATAGTGAATACTTTTCACTTTTGGATGGACAGAAATTTGGATTGAAGAATTGGTTTATTTTTATTTTAAAAATGTGAATTTATATTGAATTTGACACACCCTACAGGAAGTGTGGCATGAATAAGTCTGTTAAACCCTCAAACTTCAAGATGTCTTAAAGTTTTTTTTTTTGTTTTTTTTTACAAACTTTCAAACATGACTTTGTCAAGCTTACATTAAAAATAGTCTTGACAAACAGTTTGTTTAGTTAATTATAATTTTTTTTTACAATTGCAATTCTGCATCTTGTTTGCTAACTTGTCTTACCTTAAAGGGATAGTTCACCCAAAAATGAAGATTGTGTCATTAATTACTCACCCTCATGTCACCAAACCCGTAAGACCTTCGTTCATCTTCAGAAGACAAATTAAGATATTTTTTTTAATAAATCCCAGAGCTTTCTGACCCTGCATAGACAGCAACACAACTTAAACGTATTATGGCCCAGAAAGGTAGTAAGGACATTGATAATAAATTGTCCATGTGACATCAGTGGTTCAACCATGAAGTCATGAAGTTATAAGAACACTTTTTCTGTGCAAAGAAAACAAAAATAGTGACTTTATTCAACAATTTCTACTCTTTCGGGTCAGTCTCTACTTGCAAAAGTCGCTATTTTAGTTTTCTTTGCGCAAAAAAGTATTCTAGTTGCTTCAAAACATCACAGTTGAACCACTAATGTCACATGGGCTATTTTAACAATGTCCTTACTACCTTTCTGGACCATAAAACGTTTCAGTTCCGTTCCTGTCTATGCAGGGTCAGAAAGCTCTGCATTTCTTAAAAAAAATATCTTAATTTGTGTTCCGAAGATGAATAAAGGTCTGAAGGGTTTGGAACTACACGAGTTAATGACAGAATTTTCATTTTTGGGTGAATTTAATTCAGTTTCATTTTTAATTCAAATTCAAGAATTGAATTCAAAAAGCATTTTTTATTCAAACCAATACTGGATGGTGCAGAGCTCTAAAGTATACACACATCTTTTTATTATAGTTTTATATAACTGTTACTAGGGGGGTTGCGATATACCGGTATTGACCATAACCATGATATTCAAAACAACAATTATCGATATCTTGTTAATTTAGTGTGTGAGGATATACCGGTATTGGCTATAACCGCATTATTTAAAATGAACAGGACTGATAACACCACATGTAAATACTCAAGCGCCAGTACCTGGTTGACCTCCAGGTTGCAGTATTGCGCCTTAACCCCGACACCTGTCAAAAAAGAAGAAGACGCAGCACACGCAGCTACTCCGAGAAGAGCCGTGATCATCAGAGTAAGTTGCCATTATTTTACTAGTCATTAGAATGGGAAATGTTACATTAACCTGTTAACAAAGGTTTTCTGTGTTCATATGTTTAAGTAAAGGGTGATTATTTTAATAAGTACCGTGTTTTCTTTACTCGTCTTATTTTTGTATTTGCAATCAATACGGCCTGTGCAAAGTAACCCTTAATTTCTTTGTTCAAATCTGTTAACAGTTACACCATTAAAACTGATCTTGAAAAACTGAGTGACCACATTGCTATATTAAACTCTGTAAAATGTTCAGCTGGTCGCAGTGCCATGCACTTAATGCCTCATCTGCAGTCGTTCTAGATCCACATTAAAACCTAATTAGCAGCGCTCTTACTACATGACTTCAGTGGCGCCGGCGCAACTATATACAAGGGTATACAAGCTAACAGGTTAAAGTATCAGTTTAGATGTTAATATGATTAGTTAACATAAGTTAATTACATTAGTTAACATGAAATGAGAATGAGCAATACTTCCACAGCATTTATTAATCTTAGTTAATGTTAATTTTAGCATTTACTAATGCATTATTAAAATCACAAGTTGTGTTTGTAAACTTTAATGCACTGTGAACTAACATGAACAATGAATGACTATTTTTATTAACATTAACAAAGAATAATAAATTTTGTAATAAATATATTGTTAGTTAATACATTAATGTTATCAAATGACATCTTATTGTAACGTGTTATCATTAATATTTATTCATCATACTGTTGAAATTGACAGTATTTTTTCTCTTGTTATTTCATAGGAGTTCCAAAGAAGACAGAGAAAGCCAGTCTTGTGCCCTGCGTTTATCAGTATCCTTATGTTTGTTGGGTGACAAAGAAAAACTCAATAAACAAAGTAAAAAACAGTCCTGTAGAACCCCCACCCCACCCCACCCCACCCCACCCCAAGGTTTCTATAGATATCGCAATATATCGATATCGTGAATTCTTATGGCCACAATAACAGTGATATGAAAAATCTAATATCGTGACAGCCCTAACTGTTACAGTACATTACTGCTGCACCATTATTTGGTTTTTGAACTGTCAGTTAGTCAGCAGTTGGGCTACTCAAGTCAAGTTTTCCAAGAAGATTGCCCACTACAAAACCCTCATTTTGGTGGAATGGATTTTCATTGAGCAAGTACAACATTTGATAGTTATTGCAGGTTCTTATACCAGCTAGCCTCAGGATCCATTCTCAGTCTTTCACGTATTTGAACAGCCATTCCAAAATGTCCTGATGGCATTTTAAGGCATTCTAATTAAGAACTCCATATCTAATCAGATCTTTTAATTGGCAAAGCAATATAGAATTACTGCCTGACAAGCTTTCAAATACACTGGGGGGTAAATGTACGCCCTTGTAGGACTTAATCATCTAGTGGGCTCAGCAGTTTCATATGTATATCAATCCAGCAGGGGGACAATTAAGGTCGTGGATAATTCATTTTCACCGGTACACTCCAATGCACAATACTATCTGAGTGAAGAAATGCTCGATTTCTTACAGGATACAGCAGAGAGTTGCAGAAATACTGCACACATTTCTGTGATTTCTGCATTGTCTTTTCATCTTCTAAGACAGCTCTGCATCTTTGTTTTATAGTGCTTCTTTGTGACTTAGGCTCCGAGCTGCCATGCCTGCACATTAAGCAAGAGGGTCCCCAGAGAATCGTGTTTATTGTGGCCACGGGGAAATTGAGAACTCCAATAAAGATGTCACGTACATCATGATTCCCATTATAATCATCTGTGTCTCTGTATCATCTTACTCAAAGCTATCTCGGCATTCCTTCTGCTCCTTCCTGTCTGAGCAGCTTCATAACTCGTTAACGCTCTGCAAAAGAGTAACGAAATGTATTTCTGGAGTTATTAAACTTTCTTTTTATCATGGAAAGGCTGAAGGAGAAGTGAAGTCTATCCTTAACTGCGCAACTGGATTAGGTAAATCTTGTTTTGATAAGTACCTTTGATTATCTACAAAATGGTATGACAAAAACATTATCATTTATCTCTGTCATGTAACTGTGCCAGAAATATGGAGGCTGCATTTACAAAAGCAAGAAGAAAGTTCTTCAAACAAACACCAAAACAAATGATTTATGCTTGGCAATTTAAGAATAAACATGCAGCTAGATAAGACATGTTTAATGGACTTGAAATAATCACTTGAGGAGCGTCGTGTTCTGCATTTCATTCAGCTCAAGACGGCTACATATGTAAATGCCAGTCTGTGTTATTGCGGTCAGCTGTTGCACTGATGTGTGCAAACAGCTTTTGGGGTCTTTTAGGATGAATGGAAGCTGATAGGCTGTTTTCAGCCATAGACCAACACAGTGAATGAACTAATTTGCCTGCATTTAACCAAAGTTCCTTACAAACTTTATAATTTATTAGTAGGATCTCATCTAAATATCCAGAGAATGTGCCAATTAAATTGAAACTGAAATGAAACTGCTGGACTGATGTGTTTTGATTAGTTGTAGCGCAGTGCAAGATCCTTTGAAATGTGCTTTGATTTTAATTAGCAGATTTATGTTAACTTTCTTATGTCAGTTGGAAAGTATCTGTTCTAAGGCTTTTGGACAGTATAATTAATTCACATAATAAACACTATTTAAAATGAATGAAGTTCAGGCAATGGTTTGATTCTGCCATTTAATTTTTTATCCTCCTGTATCCCGCTCTAGTGAAAAATTTAAGAATGGCCAAAAAGAGTTTTTTTTTTTTTTTTTTACTGTTCGACTGTACCTTTTTCTTATTTTTTCTACTATATTTCCAAACTTCCTTTCCAAAAGGACATTTACTTCAGTGCATGCAACATGTAGACATGCTTTCCTTTTCTTTTTCAGACTTTTTTTCTTGTTCTTGCACAAGTTCTTGTGCAACATCAATCATTAATTTGTTTAGTTCTTTACATTATTAAATACATTATTTATTATTAAATAAAATTGCCCTTTAATTTTAGAATAAAGTAGAAAAAAACATTGAAAATCAACTTTTAAATTAAACCTTGTTCACCTTTTATTTTAGTTTGAACTTGTTTGCAATTATGTGCATTGCTGTACCTGTGCAACAGAACTCTCTTCAGTTAGCACTAATTAATGTGTTTCATACCATAATTAAATGCTTTTGTGCCTATCCTTTTTTCCTGTTTTTAAAAAAAAAAAATTATGTACAATCATATTGACAATTCTCATCTCTATCAATATTTACTCTCTCTAAGTCTCAATACCATACAGATCCATAAACTATGTCTCACTGGGCAATTAATTGTGAGAATTTATGAGCTACATCTAATTAAGGAGTGGTAGCAGTGCATTACACTCACATCTGATGAATGAATTAGTCTGCTGTGCCAAGTGATGTGAGGCCCTGTCACTGGGAGAATACTGTGTGTACATCATTAAAGAACTAGAAGAGTTAACGGCATGAAAGTTCATAGCTACTGGATATGTCTGAAAAAATGATTATGTGATGCATGCAAGTATTCAGCCTGCATCATGGGAAATCTTGGTTGTTGTGTGGTAGAGTAGACACCATATGTCCACTGTTTCAGAAAAGAGTTCATGCTGTCATTTACTCATCCTCATTCCAAGCCAGACTTTCTTTAATTTTATTTTTTTTCTGTGGAGAGCAAAAGAGGAATTTTGGAGTTGTACTCATTTTAATCAGTTACCTAGCTTTTCCTTCCTGTTTGACTCTGTTCCATTTGTATGATTTGTAGCAGCTATGCGTGTTGGTCAAGGTCTGTTGCAACTATAATGCCTCTGTTAAGTAGGATGTGTCGAGAGATTCTTTAGACAATGAAGAACAGCTTACAGTACATGGTCTAATTGCAAATCATTTCGACTGGCAGCAGCTCTAGATGAGATTGCAGTATGCAGTGCATGAAATTAAAACTCACAAACTGTAGAGGTCCAAAAAATATAAAAAGCTGCAGGCTAAAGTATAGATTTCTGGCACTGAAAAGAGCAATTATATTGTTTTGATATTGTTTGCAGCACTAGATTCAGTAACAATTTAAATAGGTTCATTAGTATTAAGGGTTCTTTATAATTTTTCAGGAAAAGGATGGATGATTTATCATGTTCAGCATTAGCACGGTGAGTGTACCAAAAAAAAAAAAAAAAGGCAGTTGTTTTAATATCTGGGTGCCTTCCTTGGTGATTAAGTATCAGAATATTTTATATTCTCATACTTATTGGTGATTAATTTCTGTGGGTGTAAAGAATGTTCAATCCGAACCGAAAAAACGCGGTACACCAACCACGATACTCTCATGGCGTACTGAACACCCCCTTCCCAAATACTGAATCAGATGGTAAATTTGCTGCCTGTATTTGTGCATCCTTCTGCAGCCACACAGCTGCAGAATTTGTGATTTTACCCTATCCTGCTGATTTCAAACTGTTCCTTTTTTATGATGTTCAAAGTGTTGTTAATAACATTTATGTTTTTGGCACACAATGTAGAGCATACAACTATACATTTTTAAATATTTGTTCTTTAATACAATAGCCCAGGGTGTAATACAGTGACCTCCACTAATATTGATACCCTTGATAATTATGAGCAAAGGCGGCTGTGAAAATAAATCTGCATTGTTTATCCTTTTGATCTTTCTCTCAAAAAAATTCACAAAATTTTGACCTATCATTGAAGTAAAACAATTGAAAGTGGGGAGAAAATCTCATGATGAAATGTTTTTCTCCAATGAATGTTGGCCACAATTATTGGCACCCCTAGAAATTCTTATGAGTAAAATATCTCTGAAGTATAATCCCATTCATAATTACATTTTTTAGCACACCAGGGTGACTAGGAGCATGAAATTGTCCAGCCATGACTTCCTGTTCCACAGGATTATAAATATGAGGAACACAAAAGCCAAATTCCCTTAATCATCCATCACAAGGAGTAAAACCTAAGAATATAGTTCTGATGTGCAGAACAAGATTGCTGAGCATCACAAGATAGAAAGTGGCTGTAAGAAAAGAGTTAAAATCAGGGTAATAATTAATTACTAAATATATAAAAAAAAAAAAATTATAAAATAAAAAAGTACCCCATGTCCATGGTTAAATATACCGCTGGTAGGGGTGTGCGATATATATATCGTCTGCGATAATATCATAATTGTTTTAACGATGTGCAATTTGACATTGAGTATTTTGCAAAAACCAAACAAAACACCTACAGAGTGCACGCTTACATTACCTGATGAAGTCTAGACTAGAGCATGTGCGCATTTAGAGTGTTCTCTCACTGCATGATTCAGTCTATTAAAATGCATTAAGAATGATCACAAAATTCAAGATATGGGGGCAGAAAATGCGATATATATATATTTCATATGGTTAAAAATCACATGAAGAGTGCCTTTTTTTTTCTTCAAAAATAAGCATGATTACAAATGTGACATTGATTTTATACAACAGTTCAATAAATAATAAGTTAATATCAAGAGACTTACGTTTTAGACACCATATTGCATGTTTTTGCTCCATTTTGCCAACAAAAAATAATTCCAAACAGCTACAGAACTGTTTTGCGTGAAATGAAATAAAGATATTAATGTCTGTTGTATAAAATAAAAGTAGCACAAAAAAAAAAAAAGGAATGACAAACAACTTTGAACAAGAACCAAAACAGACCGCACATTACCGAGAATATAGGTTTGCCTAAAAAAAAAACAACAACTAATAAATAAAAAAAAAGTTTGGATACGTGACCGATCCACTCCAACGCAAAACATGTCCCCAAAAAGCCCACAGTGTCAAGAACTAGTAATCAAACCTTCTCTCCATTAGCTCCAAGAAAAGATTAAGGTTTACCAGTCACTAGACAAGTTTGCAGGATAAACTTGATTTCTCCTCTCCAGGGCAGTTAAGATGCCTTCTTCTGTGGCAGTGAGCTGATAAAATCCTCCGCTTTCTGAGAAGAGTCAAACATCATCTGCTCACCGTTGGCTGGACTGAAGTCAGGAAAAAACAGCAGCGTGACATTATCCTGCGTATATTTCACCGGGTAAAGCCTGCCATGCACCCCTCAGGATCGCAGATCTGTCCTGCCATCTCGGCACACGAAAGATAAGAGTATGTGGCCGCTCGGAGTTACTTTTTCTTCCATCATAGACGCGATGAACCCACTCAATCTCAATATCGCAGCCTTTCAGTGCAGGAATCCACTTGGAAACATTAGCTCTGAGGAAGCCGGCTGCATTGGAGCCTTCCGCCCCCTCCGGCAACCCCACCAGTCGTACGTTATTTCTCCTGCTCCTATCTTCCATGTTCATCACTTTATCGGTAAGTTGTTCTAGCTGCTTTCTCAGGTTCGTCACTGTCCTCCTATCCTCACGTGCAGCTGCTTGAACGGAATCGACCCGGTCCCGTGTCTGTTTCGCCGTGATGGCTAGCTTTTCAACTTCTGCTTTTAGCTCTTTTACAGAATTGTTGGTCGCTTGTATGTCCATATGTAGCCTAGGTCACGCAATGCCGGGGTCAGTACAGAGTCTATCGCATTTCTTACTGTCGAGGCCACAGCCGAATCCAAGGTACTTTGCTGCTCTTTAAGTGCTAGCTTGATACCATTAGCAATGGCGCCGTCGAGATCCTCTTTGGTGATGGTGGAATCTTTGAATTTTTTCTTTATTGGCAATTGCTCAATCACTCTTTTCCGATTGTCCTTGACCGTTGAAGTATTCATGATGGAATAGAGAGTTGTTCGAAATTGTTCGAGTTGTCAAATTTCAAATATTTGACAGAGTGAGTGGAGCGAAGGACTGTGCATGCACTGCTGTCGAAGGGTCACATGATCTCCTCATACTGCTGGATCTTTAATGTTGTGGGCCTGTTTTCCTGCCAGAGGTCCTGAACATCTTGTTCAGATGCATGGCATCATGGATTCTATCAAATACCAACAGATAAAAAAAAAAAAAAATCAAAACCTGACTGCCTCTATTAGAAATCTTATAATGGGCCGTGTTTGGATCTTCCACCAGGACAACAATCCAAAACAAACATCAAAATAAACAAAAATGGGTCATTGAGCACAAAATGAATCTTTTGCCATGGCTGTCCTCTGTTCTGAACCTACAGAAAATGAGTGGGGTGAACTGAAGAGAAGTACTAACATGGAGCTGTGAATCTGAAGGGTCTGGAGAGATTCTGTATGAAGAAAATGCTCTCTGATCTCTTATCAGGTGTTCTCCAAACTCTTCAGTCATTATAGGAGAAAACTCAGAGCTGTTACCCTGGGAAAAGGATGTTGCAATAATTGGTTGCCAGTAATTGTGGCCAACATGAACTAGAGAATGAACCCCCCCCTTCAATTGTTTTACTTCAATGATAGGTTGGAATTTTTTGAATGAAAGACAAAAAGGATAAACAATGCAGATTTATTTTCACAGCTGCCTTTGCTCATAGGGTGCCAATATTAGTGGAGAGCACTGTAGGGATTTTTGTTACATTGTTTATTTAGTAATTATTTAGTAATCTGGTGCTTTTTCTGTTATACATGATATAGGCACACAAAAAAAAAAGATAATGTAGTGCATACATTGAAAGCCAAATATTTTTTGTTTTAAACAGAGATAATTTGTGCTTATGTTGTATTTTATTTAATTGTATTTAAGAAAACAAATTTTTACTGAACAAAATACTGTTCATACCTGAAAAGAGTCCTATGAAATCCATTTAATTTTTAAATTCGTTTTAATAAAACAAATTCTGTTTTATTGTTTTCCCATTTTAATTTTTCTGGATTCCGTTATTTTGTTTTAATTTTTCTGGACTTTGACTTAAAGGTTAAATTTGATTAATCTAAAAGCATGTCTTATTAACTGAAATCATGAAACCTACACAATTTGACAGCAATTAATTATACGTTTAACAAAAATAAAAATTTTAAGGCCCCATGAAATATTTTCTTTTCTTTCTCAAATTCAATTCAATTCAATTCAGTTTCTTTTTTTCTTTTTTTTTTTTTAATACAAAAATTTTTTTTTTTTGCGACCCATCTTGCCAGCGGGCCAAGAGAGTGCGGTTCGGGGACGCAGTGCATCCCCACGCACCTCTAGCCAGTCCCCTCTGGGACTCAGGGAGTTTTGCGAGGATGCCTCAGAACGCACAGCCTTGTGTACCATCCCGCTCTACTCCCCTTCGCTGCACCACCACAGGTACGTCGATCGTGCCGTTGGAGCCACTTGCACGGCGTCTGGAGGCATGGCTCACGCTGCCCAGCCCGTCTCGTTGGCTCACGCGCACGATTCGACTCGGCTACGCGATTCAGTTCGCCAGGCGGCCTCCGAAGTTCCCATCAGGGAACGAGGGTTACGTACGTAACTGAGATGTTTCTGCTACGGATTCCTATGGAGAAAAATCACTTCCTGCCCTATAAATTACAATAGATCACCCTCAGTTTTATCTGTCAAAGTGACAGACGGCCTTCAGATTTTTCCATAACTGGTAAAAAAAATAAATTACAAAAATTCTGTCAATGACGGAAAATGTTCGTTTAACGCGACCTCTGAGTAGTAGTACTATAATTTCATTGAGTAATCCATGTCTGTCCCAGTTTCTTCAGTTTAAACTGAACTTTTATTTTGACGGGTTGATCTTTAGACCTTTACATTTCTGTATGTACAGGTGCATCTCAAAAAATGTGAATGTCGTGGAAAAGTTCATTTATTTCAGTAATTAAACTCAAGTGGTGAAACTTGTGTATTAAATAAATTCAATGCACACAGACTGAAGTAGTTTTAAGTCTTTGGTTCTTTTAATTGTGATGATTTTGCCTCACATTTAACAAAAACCCACCAATTCACTATCTCAAATTAGAATAATTCATAAGACCAATAAAACAACATTTTTAGTGAATTGTTGGCCTTCTGGAAAGTATGTTCATTTACTGTATATGTACGCAATACTTGGTAGGGGCTCCTTTTGCTTTAATTACTGCCTCAATTCGGCGTGGCATGGAGGTGATCAGTTTGTGGCACTGCTGAGGTGGTATGGATGCCCAGGTTTCTTTGACAGTGGCCTTCAGTTCATCTGCATTTTTTGGTCTCTTGTTTCTCATTTTCCTCTTGACAATACCCCATAGATTCTCTATGGGGTTCAGGTCTGGTGAGTTTGCTGGCCAGTCAAGCACACCAACACCATGGTCATTTAACCAAATTTTGGTGCTTTTGGCAATGTGGGCAGGTGCCAAATCCTGCTGGAAAATGAAATCAGCATCTTTAAAAAGCTGGTCAGCAGAAGGAAGCATGAAGTGCTCCAAAATTTCTTGGGAAACGGGTGCAGTGACTTTGGTTTTCAAAAAACACAATGGACCAACACCAGCAGATGACATTGCACCCCAAATCATCACAGACTGTGGAAACTTAACACTGGACTTCAAGCAACTTGGGCTATGAGCTTCTTCACCCTTCCTCCAGACTCTAGGACCTTGGTTTCCAAATGAAATACAAAACTTGCTCTCATCTGAAAAGAGGACTTTGGACCACTGGGCAATAGTCCAGTTCTTCTTCTCCTTAGCCCAGGTAAGACGCCTCTGACGTTGTCTGTGGTTCAGGAGTGGCTTAACAAGAGGAATATGACAACTGTAGCCAAATTCCTTGACACGTCTGTGTGTGGTGGCTCTTGATGCCTTGACCCTATCCTCAGTCCATTCCTTGTGAAGTTCACCCAAATTCTTGAATCGATTTTGCTTGACTATCCTCATAAGGCTGCAGTTCTCACGGTTGGTTGTGCATCTTTTTCTTCCACACTTCTTCCTTCCACTCAACTTTCTGTTAACATGCTTGGATACAGCACTCTGTGAACAGCCAGCTTCTTTGGCAATGAATTTTTGTGGCTTACCCTCCTTGTGAAGGGTGTCAATGATTGTCTTCTGGACAACTGTCAGATCAGCAGTCTTCCCCATGATTGTGTAGACCAGTGAACCAAACTGAGAGACCATTTTGAAGGCTAAGGAAACCTTTGCAGGTGTTTTGAATTGATTAGCTGATTGGCATGTCACCATATTCTAATTTGTTGACTAAATTTTGGAGCACTTCATGCTTCCTTCTGCTGACCAGCTTTTTAAAGATGCTGATTTCATTTTCCAGCAGGATTTGGCACCTGCCCACATTGCCAAAAGCACCAAAATTTGGTTAAATGACCATGGTGTTGGTGTGCTTGACTGGCCAGCAAATTCACCAGACCTGAACCCCATAGAGAATATATGGGTATTGTCAAGAGGAAAATGAGAAACAAGAGACCAAAAAATGCAGATGAACTGAAGGCCACTGTCAAAGAAACCTGGGCATCCATACCACCTCAGCAGTGCCACAAACTGATAACCTCCATGCCACGCCGAATTGAGGCAGTAATTAAAGCAAAAGGAGCCCCTACCAAGTATTGCGTACATATACAGTAAATGAACATACTTTCCAGAAGGCCAACAATTCACTAAAAATGTTGTTTTATTGGTCTTATGAATTATTCTAATTTGTTGAGATAGTGAATTGGTGGGTTTTTGTTAAATGTGAGCCAAAATCATCACAATTAAAAGAACCAAAGACTTAAACTATTTCAGTCTGTGTGCATTGAATTTATTTAATACACAAGTTTGACCATTTGAGTTTAATTACTGAAATAAATTAACTTTTCCACGACATTAATTTATTGAGATGCACCTGTATATAATATGACAATAGTTTTCTCAAAAGAAACAGTAAAATGCTCATGAAGTGACTCTCAGTGCAGTTCTAGAGATCATGTTCATGTGTTTATGTAATGTATAATGTATATGTATATATTGAGATGTTTTGATTTAAGTGTACTAACTTAATATTGATTTATCCATCCAAAATTGGGCAAACTGACATTCCGCTTAATACAGTAAATTAGGTTATTATGACTGGATTCCGTCCGCATTCCTGCATCGTGGAAATCATAGGGGTTTGAAAACCCAGGCTTGGGGAGTAAAGGAATACATGTAATGGCGTTATGTAATCAGGATACAAAAATCTAGTAACTGTAATCCATTACAGTTACATCAAGAAACAAAGTATTCAGATTACAGTTACATTTAGTAAAAAGTGGGAATACTACATTACATTTGTTTTGTTTAAATTTAAATAAATGAGTTTGACATAACGCCATATTTAGCACTGCTTTATCATACAGTAGTTCCTGGTTCTGTTGACACACGTTGACTCACATGAGCCACCTGCTGTTGTGTGCGCAAATAACACCTGTCTACAATTATTCTCCTCAAACGCGGGATGAGACGCTGCTACAGTTAATTATGATGATTCCTGCTGGGAAAACATTTTCATGTCTGGAAATTTCACAGTTATTTTGTCTTCAAAAGGCATAAAGGAAAGCTATGCATGAAGACTCTTGCTTTAACAAAGGCTACTCAACCAACTTGAACATTTGCAGGTAGGACTAGCATGGAAATCATTAGCTAAAATTTAGTGTTTGTTAGTGATTTAAAATTCCATGGTTTGCATGACTGCAGTTGTGTGTTAACCTTCTAGCGGAAAATGAGCTGGAAAATGTAGAAATGAACACCCCCGGATCAGTCAATGAAATGAAGAAAGATCATAGCATTTCACATAGGCTACATTTCGACATATAGGCTCATTTTAAAATAGACTAGGGCTGCACGATTCTTGCTAAAATGTGAATCACAATTTTTCTACTCATTGCCCTTTGCTGCTTTTAAAAAAAAAAAATCTGCCTAAGGTCTTTCTCTTCTTTTCTACGGGGGGCAGCGAAGGCTAGGCGCTGGGGGAAGTTGTGGGTGGACTTTGCTGGAAAAGAGAAAAGATCACTTCAAAATCTTAATATTCTACACTTGCTAGCAAAAGTAACATCTCAGCAGTTAAAAACTAAGGTGGGTTAGCTAAATCCAATTTCAATCATTTGCAGCTGTAAACAGTGTAGCCTAATGTAAATTTCTTACTCTGTGAGACAATAAATATATTGAATCATGTAAAGATATACTTACCATAGCAATTCTTCAGTCTGTCCTTGACACTGACTTTGTTGTCCTCGCTGACATAGTCCAGTTTAAACCGTGGATCCAATACTGTGGCTATGTCGCGCAGCTCCTGCGTGTGTGGATCACTATACTTTTCTTTAAGGTAATGCAGAATTTTTGATTTAATTGATCGTGCGAGATCTGTATCATCTTCCTGCACTGCCATCATTGTCTCAAAAAGGTGGAGGACCGGCTTGACTGAGGAGATAGTAGCATACTGCTCTCCTGAGAGAGCATCAGTAAAGTCTGCTAGTGGGGTGAGCGTCTTGTTGATCACTTCAAGGACTTCGATATCCTGCCAGGTTGGTGTCAGGTGTCTAGCCTTCCGATCAGAGGAGAGAACATGTCCAATAGCAGTTTGCTGTTCAAGGACCCTCTGAACCAGGGGTGCCCAAACCGGTCCTGTAAAGTTCAGCTCCAACTCTAATCAAACACACCTGATGCAACTAATTAAAGTCTTCAGGATTGCTTAAAAATGAAAGGCAGGTGTGTTTGATTAGAGTTGGAGCTGAACTTTGCAGGACAGTCGATCGCCAGGAGCAGGAATGGGCACCCCTGCTCTGGACCATAGCTTGTTGGGCACTCCGTTTTAAGCTGGTGTTCAGGCAGGTTGAGCTTCTTTTGGGCAATAGCAAGGTGCCTCCTCCGCTTCCAACTATGGCTGAAGTAGGCCACAAGCTTTTTGCAAAGACCCACAGCACGGTCAATCCCTGAATCTTTCACTGCATTCTCTACAAATAAAAATATGCTTTATCAACTCTGCAGTAAATTAATTTAACATTTCATACGTTTTCTTGCATTAAATGTTAAAATAGCTATTAAAAATGCAATATAATGGGACAAACAAAGCAGGATAAACTTAATTGTGTGTGCTTATTCTTACATTTTTTATTTATTTATTTTTTACATTTTTTTTTCATCTAAATTTTAAATAAAAGTAATTAGTTAAAAAGGCACAGTTTAAAATGTAGAAACACAATACAATCTTCAATGTTGATTTAAGCTTCAGAGTAAAAACGAGCCCATTTATAATATTTTTATTTTTATCTGCTTATGTCTGGTTAATGTATGTATATATTAGGGCTGCATGATAAATCAAAATGAAATCGCAATTAGGCAAATGCTGCAATTGTCATGCACATCTTGTCAGTGAACTGCAGTTCTGTGTAGTAAATGCTGCTCCATCTGACAGCAGGTGATGGAGATTTACTGCTGATTACAGAACCTGCTTTACTGACAAAATGCGCATGACAATTGCATAGATTAATTGTGCAGCCCTAAATAGTACCTTATGTGTTGTGTTCTTATGTTATTGTTTTCTGTCATATGTCAATTATTTAATTAAAAAAAAACAAAAAAAAAACATAAGGACTTTTTTTTCCCGATTTAAATGAAAATATGAAAATGTTACTAGGTGTTTAATACACAGATCACCTACAGCCAGATGTAGCCTATGGCCAAAACATTGAAGCCTTGTCCAGTTGTTCAGGGAGGCTGCTTTTACTATGTTTGCTCCGCTGTCTGTGGTGATGCACACCATTTTTTCCTCCTCCAAACTCCAGGAGTTGAGACTCTCCTTTAGTCCCTGTGCCAGTTCCTTGCCAGTGTGATCAGCGGGGAAGAACGCCGTCTGTAGACAGCGGCATTTCATGTTGAAGTCACTTGTTATGAAATGCACTGTCAAGCTTAAATACGGCTCAGTGGTTCGGCTTGACCATAGGTCTGCTGTTCCCGCGAAGTTCTGCATATTTTGCGGTTCTTCCTCGACTGTCATTAGACACTGGGTGTATAGACCTGGCAGTGCAACGGATGAAAAATAGTTGCGAGAGGGCAAAGAGTAGCGCTTGTCTAAAGTCTTTATCATTGCCTTAAATCCCTAGTTTTCAACGGTGTTGATTGGAGCCATGTCTTTAGCTAAATGATAAGCGATGGCGTTTCTTATTTCTTTGTGGAACTGGGAACTTGGAGGGTATGGCGATGCTCCGTACAACGTTATGGAAGTTTGTGTGGTCTGGCGGCTGGTATTTTGAGGTGTGGCTGCCTTGTTTTTCATGGCTAACTCGTACTGTATTTTGTGGGGACGTTTGAGATGATTGTAGAGATTAGTGGTGTTACCTTGCGGTGCTGCGACGATGCCAAAGCACTGTTTACAAATTATGACTCTTTGCGCGTCGTCTTCAGGTTTAAACCCGAAAAAGTTCCACACGGTGGAATGTGCTCCTTTGTACCAATATTGTTACATCCTCACTCTCACCGTCGCCACCAGGATTTTCCATGCTGGGGCTAATTTTTTTCCCCTCTTACCGCTACAAATCCAACAAGAAAACTGACTCCGTTTAGGTCTGCCGCCTTGTTACACGTCATGTGAGTGATAGCGGAACGCGGCCAATGAGGAAGAGGAGAAAAGTGATCGAGATTTGTGATTGATTGGTGAACTAATAGTGTTTTGTTATTGTGTGATCAATAACGTGTGAATGCAGTATGATCTGAATGCAGGGAAATACACGGAAGTTAATCGCCGTCATTTAGAAATGAGATTGCATTTATGTATAAATCGAGATCGTGATATTTTTTTTTCATTCTCCTGATTAAACGTGCAGCCCTAAAATAGACTAATATATGGTGTAATTTTTTTAAATGTTGTGTATAAACTATATTCATTTTTACTTGTAGGCTATATGTTAAAGAAATAATAATAAAAATAAAACTGTAATACTAAACTGTATAGTCACTATGTCTGCATAGCCTTTTATATAAATATATAGGCCTATACTGTATATACAGGCTGTAATCTAGATGGTGAAACAACACACGATTTTTAATAGTTTCAAATAGTTTTTACTATAAGTTGTATTAGTTTTAATTCATAGTTAAATAAAAGTACTTAGATATTGCTATTTTGACTTTACATATGTGACTAAAAGGAATCCAAAAGTAATCGGATTACATTACTTTCATATTGTGGTACTTGGATTACTTTTTTGATGAAGCAATTTGTAACTGTAACGGAATACATTTTAAAAGTAACCCTCCCAACCCTGGCCCTACCTGAAGGTGTACATTGTATACAGAATGTTTTGGTAATACCAATGTAGACAAACAAAAAAAGAATGCATATTATCCCAGTCTTTTTAACCTTGATTCTCAATCAGCCATTTTGCAAAGCAAATTAAGAGGAAATTAACCAGTGCTTTTTTTCTATTCCCATGAACAATCACATTGATTCAGCCAGACTGACTTGTCAAAGACCGGGAAAAAACATCCTTACTGTTGCCTGCACAGCTGAACAGTGACCTTGAGACAGGCAAAACAAGTCAATAAGAGCTCACTCTTGCTTCTGTCTCATAGCACAGATGTTTCACTTTCCCCTTCGGTAGAAACAATAATACAAGCATGGAACTTAGTTTGATTTGTCCTCTCCATCAATAGCTTCCCGCTGGCAAAGAAATCCATAGAAACAAAGACACTGTGGGACATGTCACTGTAACTGATCAATTGCGGGAGGCTCTGCATGAATATAGAAAACTGCCTCATGAAGATGGTCTAATATGTCTTTTAGGCTTATATCTCAGGGCAAGCTCTTAGAGGCAAGACAAAAATCGATACAACAAGTTTTTTGACAAGTACATGGAATATTAACAGAGGAGAAACATAGTGTAGAATGTGCATTTGCTGTTACAGATGACTTGTGAGAATATTTCAGAAATTTAAATGACTGTGAATTCATTAGCAGCTAATTGATGTACATTTTGAGAAAGATATTAAAATGTAAAGAAAGCATTATTGTAAAAGTTTTTTTTAAGGCCTAGCCAGCTGAATAGTAGAACTAGATTTGTATTGTCAATTTTTACAATTGAAACATACTTGTAGACTAAATGACCTGGTACAGTTTGAAATTTACCACTGCAAGCAATCAAGAGGGTGTCTCTGCTAATAATGTTTTATGATCCGGGTCAGAAGTCTGTATCACTCATACAGTGTGTGTGTATATATATATATATATATATATATATATATATATGTCTTCAACCAGATCATTAATTTAACCAGTGATTAAACCAATCCAGCATTAAGGAGGTTCTGGCTGAGAAAGCTAATATTTACCTCACTAATCTAAAATGCTATGCAAATATCAATAATATAATCAGAAACAAGATAGATATAACTGCATAAATCATATCTGTACAACAAATCACTTTTTATTACGTCCTACCCCACCCACGCAAACCACACACACATACACACGCGCATTCAACAACACAAGTCAAAGTAATTGGTGCTTATAATCTCGCCCTACAGCGTAGAAAAAAGGTAGAGAACAAAAACAAAGCTTATTATGATTATAATGAAAAGAACTTTCTGGCATTAGTTCTGCATGGCTAAAAATGATCACATTGATAATAAGTAGGAGAAAATTCACAACTTTGTTTTAATTAAAGAGTTTCGCCAAGTACTTGTATGAGTTATGGTCCAAAAGCTTAATGGGTGATTTTTCAAATAAAGCATGCTTTTAAACAACGATTGGAATTTTCACAGCTTGTTGGGAATTCTGTGACGTGAAAACTGAAAAACAATTTAAATTCACATGAGTGGAAAAATATGAGGAGGACTTTTATTGATGATGCTACTTGAAGTTCCATTTAGTATTTAGCATACATTTCCCGCATTTGCATGCACAGCATTAAATGGAACATGTTCTACAGTTGTCTAAGTATTTTCAATATGGTCACAAAACATATCACAACTGTGATAATATGAGATTTGTAAGGGCTGTTCATTTCAGTTCAAATTGTGATCGGTTTGATTAGCAACCAAAAGCTGCAATTAAGTCGATCAAAGAGAAGTCAGGCTTCATCTCTCTCTTTCTCTCTCATAACTGTATTAGTCTGCTATCAGTGGCTTGAGCCTCCTTTATATGTCTACTATGCCATTATAGAATGAGCAACGCAGGGCTTCAGACAAAATCAATTAAGGAGCAATTGGCTCCTATAAAAAAAGAAAAGAAAAAAAGTTGCCAAATAATTTTTTTTTAAGTGACACATAATAGGGTAAATGTACCTATTAATTAAGCTCACCAAAATCTACATTGAGACATTTTTAGTGCACAAGATATTGGTTTAAGTACAATAAGTTATATTAAAATAAATATTAATCTCTCACACAAAAATATTTAATTTTATTTTAAATGACAAAAGCATTTCGATTAAGATATACATCATTAAATTCAAAAGGTCTGGCTGTGCTTAATGGGCACATTTCTGTACCCTTTAAGCACACCCCTGTTCCCATTAAGCTCACATCATGTTTTTATTAAACATTCTTGTTTATTTTAAACAACATTTTTAAAGAATAATTGAAAAAAATATTTTATTTGAAGGTACGAAGTCAATCACAAAACAACAGAACACTAAAATAAAGCAACAAGGCATTCAATTTGATCAGTTAGGCTTAGGGATGTTCATTTCGGTTATTTTTCCTAACCTGATCAGAACGAGTCAGACAAAACTAAGATTCGATCAGAACATCGAAACATGAGGAGCCGAAATTCCAGAAGAGGCCCCAAGAAAACAGGACATCATAAATCAGATTCCTAGCGCCATGAGTCTGGAGCAAGCCTTACCAACAAGCCTCTTTCACAGAACAGCTCGCAACATTAAGACAAAAGAATACTTATTGATAAGTACAATGCCGGAAGGAGATCATCAAATTTGGGACGAATAATCAAGATTAATGGTCATAGAGATGGCCATCACATGTGTTCCACAAGAGAAATCACAAGCTTCTTTAGATTGACTTTTCCCCCACACATAGAAGACAAAGAACCAGACTGAAATTCCTCTGTCCAAAGAACATGTCTTTTGGTCTCCACAGAACTACACAGAGACTTTCTTTTTCATATGCACATAAAACCATCCTAAAAGGACATTGCTAGGCATAACACTATATTATGTATGTAATCCACACATTAGACTATCATGTTTTAAGCACATATTATGTATGTCTTTTAATAACTATTGAACGATTTTAAGGGTTATTTGTGTTTGGTATGTTTGAGTTTGACAATTCTAGCTTGAAACGTTTCTTCCAACTGATTCTTTGTCAAATGTATCATATTCTGGTTATAGAAATCACATCCAAATGTATACTTTGCAAGAGTGTGTAAAATTCGGACCATGTGACTGATAACATGCTGATTTATGATGGAAGGAACAACCCTAGCTAAGATAATAGCCTATCTAATTGGTCAAGACACCAGATGGGATGTGTCCAAAAGCCGAGTTTAAAACCTCAGGACACCATCAAACCTTCCCTTCTTGCCCTTCTGCCCTTCTCTCTTCTTGCCACCGCGTTTTTAGCGCTCTTTGAGCGTGCTCTGGCCTACAGGCCAGTTGCTACTTAACACCACGATGAGAAGAAAAACCACCTAGTCTCGTTACATTCTTTCTTTCTTTTATTTAAGTTTCTTTTCCGTTGCGAGTTTCGTGTTCTCAGTTTAAGTTTTGCCGCCACGCCTTGTCTCCGAGTTCAACTCGAGCCTGTGACCACCTCAAAACCTCAACCAGACCAACTCCGCATCCTCAGCCAACACCCAAGACATCCCTTCAACGACTACTGAACTTCCAGCCAATCACCAACTCGGGAAACCCCTTTTCCTGCAACAACGACTACAAAAGGGAATCCCTGTAACACAAAGGCAACGCAAGCAAGTACCTCCAGGTCTAACTGAACTGGCGCATTTAATATAAATTTTAGCCTCATTGAGAAACTCAAGTGCGAGTGTTAATTACGTGATTGATGGTTGTTCAGGTCTGTGCAATAGCCCATATTGCTGTAAACTTGGGATTTCACATTTTCATTCTCTAAACTCCTCCTTTCTCTCTTTCTGCAACGTGTGAATGTGTGACTGCTTGTGTTCATGTGTTAGATTAGTTTATGTCTTAGGTTTATATAAATAAAGTCGTATTTATATTTAAAGAGAAGTATCTTGTGTTTTGTGCTTACAAGTTAATGTCTTAATCTGCCGATCTTGTTACTGTGCTTATTAATAGTGTTTTCACTATATTTTGAATTAATGTTATACAGCTCGTTCAGTGAATCGCTGCCGACTCAGTGATCAGCCGCAAAACAGTGATTCTGTTCAGATTCCCTATAAAATCATAAATGATTCCCTTTGAGCTAAATTAAATTATATTTATGTATCAAACCCTACACCGACAACCGACGCTCGTTAACCGATTATTAACCGTTAACCGACAAGATTATTTTAAATTAGAACTAAAATTAAATTAGAAAGAATAAGTGTCTGTGACCTGTTAAAAATACTAACATTTGTTTTCCGGGGATTAATTTTACATGCGCAAAAAGTAGCAAACAACCCTAACCTACAATTAGCAAAGTTGTTTGCAAACAATTTTAACCTAAACAGTTAAAATGAACATCCCTAGTTAGGCTATATAGTGAAGTGTCATTTAAGAGCATTGCAACATTTAGCTTCAGACTTTGATTCCATCCAGTCGGAGGAGATCAAACATGTTTGATATTTTCAGCGGATTTTAAAACACATTGTTTTCATTTGTCACATGTCTCCTAGCAACAATGCACACGTTTCTGTGTGAGTAAGTTGTGATCGGATTCGGAATGAATTACTACACAACTGGTAATGTGAGATCCTCAGTCGTTTAGAGTATGATGTACAGTCTTACTTTGTGACTATTTACAAAGCCTGTAAGTGTATGATGCCTGGTGTTTCAAAAATCCTTTCAAATTTTAAAAGTTGTGTAGTGTATTCCAGCCTTTAGTTGCTTTTTTCCTGGACAGATACGATTCTGATGGCTCCTTCTTTGTATGGACAACATGCCTCTTTCATCTTTGATCATAAACTATAGTTACGTCTAGATTTTGTCATCTTAAAGATGTGAAAATAAGTCATTAACCATTTCATAAAGATTAACTTAAATTGACAACCATCAGTTTATATTTAAAGTCTGTTTATGAAGTATTTATATAGATGTTCAATTTGGAAGAGATTAAAGAGAGCACACTGAGCTTAATTGGAGCAGAAACAATTTTTAATACATTTCATGTAATATTTATTAAAATGACAATATTTTGCAAAATAAATAATCTAGGTCATGGATTAAGTTCATACATATTTTATTATGAACAACTATTGTTAACAATATCAATGAAATTATACTTTTTCTTTGTCACACTGAAGCCGTGTGATTTTCATAGTAGTGTACCCTTTAAGCTCACCTTACAATAATATGAAATCTTTAAAAATTACAGCACTGTAAAATGACAGACCAGCAATAAACTGTCAATTTATAATATTATGGATTTAAAAGTACAAGCCAGTAATGCCTGTGAAGTAATATATTAGCATAGCACACAATTTTATACAGCCAGTCAGCTAACTGTGTTCTGTAGCATAGATCTGTGCTACGTTGCTAAAACTATCTTTTGGATCTATCTGTAATTATTTCCCACATCCAAGTTCCGGGTTATAATATGCAAAATCTAAACATTAATCTCTTAATTTTACAGTAAGTAGTGAAACTTACCCAAAATAAAGGCTTACATTTTTTTTTTTTAAAAATGCACATTTAAGGGGCTCCTCTTTTGGTGAAAGTTTTCAGACATCTTTCAAAATGGGCGCCAGACAGAGTGAACCATAGACATAATATATGTAGACGCCTCATAGACTGACGCTGCCTATTGGAGCTGACGTATCAGCGCGGCCGCCATCTTGGGTGGGTCCCCAATGCGCCCAAGCGAAGGTGTATCCCCAACTACAATAATCATAACTCCCCGAATTTTTTACCGGATTTTCACACGGTTTGGTTTGTTACAAACGGCAGAGATTTAGTTATGATACAAGACGCTGTCACACATTGAAAGATACATGCTTTCATGCTAAAAGACTTTGTATTATGCTCTTTAACAAAGACATATGGTAGGCAATGGCATATTCATAAATGTATAAATGAATTAATTTTATATTTTAATAAAGAAACAAGTTTGATTGTTCATTTGAATTTATTTCTCTCTCTCTCACACACACACACACACTCACACGACCCTTCTGTAACACATATACATACAAGCTCCCATATATACTGTACCAGCTCAGTACATTTTTTTTTAAAGGCCTGGAAAAGTAAGCATTATAATTCCAGGTCATTCCAGCATCTTACACTACCCTGTCAGGCTTGCAACTGGGGCTGGGGCAGCCTGGTCTCAAATTTATACGTAGGTATTAATACGTAATATTTACAAACACAAAACGTACATTTTTGTAAGTTTTTATTGATGCTAAAACGTACAATTTAGACGTATTTCAACGTTTAAAACGTACAAATCGATACGTATTTTTCGCTAAAAAACGTAAAAATATTTACGTATCTTTTATATCATTAAGATATTCAAATCAATGCATTTTTATCTAAAAGCAATTTAGACTTTTAGACCCCTTAACCTACCCCCCAAACCTAAACCTACCCATTTTACAGCGAATATGCATTTTTATAATTTTATTAATAAGCAATTTAGATTTTAGACCCCTTAACCTACCCCAAAACCTAAACCTACCCATTTTATAGCGAATATAAAAGGATATAAAACGCAATTGACCGAAACATGCAGGAAAATAACCATTTTATTAACAATATAGCATTAAAAATGTTTTTATAGTCGCTAATCCCACTCCTGCATCTAAACCTAAACATATATATTTCTGTACAGTATAAGAAAAACACGACAGACAGGTAAACAGGGTTGCTGCAGGATTTTTAAGCTCAAATTTAAGACTTTTTAAGACCTTTTTTAAGACCTGCACAAATAAAATTAATACCATATGAGCAGGGTAGGGCAATGTCTATGGTAAACTGTAAAATGAATGTAAAAAGCATGATTTACAGTTCAGATAGAAGTTTTCACAAAACAAAAAGTTTTATAAAAATTATACACTTCACATTTCAGCCTTTAAACCATTTTTTAAGAAAATGGATGAGTCAAAAGTATTAATTATATTAATTTAAACAATTATCAATAAATTATTATATGTGACCCTGGACCACAAAACCAGTCTTAAGTCGCTGGGGTATATTTGTAACAATAGCCAACAATACATTGTATGGGTCAAAATTATAGATTTTTCTTTTATGTCAAAAATCATTAGGATATTAAGTAAAGATCATGTTCCATGAAGATATTTTGTAAATTTCCTACTGTAAATATATCAAAAGTACATTTTTGATTAGTAATATGCATTGCTAAGAACTTCATTTGGACAACTTTAAAGGCGATTTTCTCAATATTTAGATTTTTTTGCACCCTCAGATTCCAGATTTTCAAATAGTTGTATCTCGGCCAAATGTTGTCAGATCCTAACAAACCATACATCAATGGAAAGCTCATTTATTCAGATCAATTTTTTTCAGATTTTGAAAAATTTACACTTAAGACTGGTTTTGTGGTCCAGGGTCACATATTAATTAAATAACAAATTTTTATAATGAATTATCTCCTTATCGATCCACCAGTTCACATTTACAGCTCTGCGTGTTTGCAGGGTAAAAACATGGGTCGATTTTTGCATTGGTCTGAACAAAAACAACCCAATGTTCCTGCAATACCGGAGGCTGCAGTTCTAGGACTGCATAGGACCCTATTTTTTGGGACAGCACCATATATTCCAACAGAGGAGACCTGATTCAAACATTAAACAAACAGATGCAAACAAACAGCACATCAGACGTGAAGCGCTGCAGCTAATTAACTGAAGTCTCGCACAGACACAAGTCTTCTTTCCAAGAAGACTGAATTTTAAACCAGAATATATTGAATATTGAAATAAATTAGGTTAAATATTTCAAGAGGGTTACCAACGGGTATGTTTAGAGTTAGGAGTTGGTTAGGACAATAATTAAGTGTATACAATTAAATAACTACATAATTCCTTAAAAATAATAATATACAGAATTGAATACCAAGTGCTATAAAATAGTATGAGCCACTAATATTCAGTCATTTAGCAGATGCTTTTATCCAAAGCGACTTATAAATGAGGACAATGGAAGCAATCAAAATCAACAAAAGAGCAATGATATGCAAGTGCTATAACAAGTCTCATTTAGCCTAACGTAGCAAGAGATTTTTTTAAATTATATAATAAATAAAACGAAAGCATAGAATAGAAAAAGAATAGAGCAAGCTAGTGTTAGAGGCCTTTTTTGCTTTTGTTAATTGTATAATAAATAAAAAGAAAACAGAATACAAAAAGATTAGAAAAGCTAGTGTTAGTTTTTTTTTTTTTAAAGAATAGAATTAGAATAGAGAGAGGTGTGACGTTCTTCATTCTCTCTTACATTCTTTTTGGCTCATTAAAAATTAATCTTGCTGCCACGTTCTGGATTAATTGTAAAGGTTTGATAGAACTGGCTGGAAGACCTGACACAATACATACATGCAAAAAATAAATAAATAAAATAATTAAAAAACAAACAAAAAAAAACTATAGGGTCCTAGAAATCCAGTTCTGAAACTACAGCCTCCGGCTACTCACAACAGCCCTACTGAACATGCAGATTCATTCTCTGCCAGCAGGAGGCGCTTTCGAACGGTTTCCCCGGTGACGGCAGATCACAAAGCAGCGCAGCACCGGACTTTGAAACGTGCTGCCCTCATATTTTATTTATAGCCTTTTGAAGTTTAATCCTCACATTAAGCTGTATCGTGATTCTGGTCTGTACCCAAATTTAAGACCTCTTGAAATCATAATTAAGACAATATAAGACTTTTTATGACCTTTTTAGGACCCGCGGGAACCCTGGTAAATACAATTACAATCATTTATTTATTGCAAAAATGTCAAAAGCACTACCAAAAGTAATCCAAATGATGATGCGCTGCAGTGGCAGTCCTCTCTGGCGGAATACAGTAGGTTTGTGTGAGGTACAGAGCAGAATTTATGTTGTTAATCGCTGAAAATATGATCCAGATTTTCTTGATCTTCCTGATCCTCTCGTTCTCTCTGAACTCCTGAAAGCGCGCACGTGCTAGCATCATTCAAATACACACCTCACCAGAAACATGGCATGTCACAATCTGTGACGAATGCAGGCGAGAGCCAATGAGCATTCGATTATCCTGCCGTAAAACCGAGATGGTAAAACCTGTCGTTTGAAGCGGCAACATTTCAATTCGTAACGAACTTGTCAGTCAGCGCGGGCTTTGCTGTTTACGGTCGCTGGACTTGCTACTCTGGATGGAGATGAAGATCGTCGAATAAAGGCTTGGATTTGGGTCTGTTCCTCGCAGTCGTATGGATTCTGAAGATCTGGATTACAGCGCACGAATAAAATCGTTTCCTTTCGTAATTATGTTGCGGTTTTGGTGGTTTTTTTTATAGTTCTGTTGTCAGTCACAGCATGTCGGAGAAAACGCCTTTTGTGGCCCATGGCAAACAAAGTATATGACAAGTAAAGGTTAAACGATTTAAAATGTCATTTATTTTAAGGTTTAAAGTGAAGTCTTGTTTAACATTATGTAGGCCTATTATTGGAAACGAGCTGGCAGCAGAAATCACACAACAAAACAAAATGTTATCATTTCGTATTAAGTAAACGAGTAAACTATTTAATGATGCAATTGAAAACAAGGTAATTGATATGACAACTAAAAACAACTAATAATAAAATTAATGCCGCGATTTCAATATTCATAAGGATTCATTTTTAGATGTCGTCAATACGTCAGTTTTGTACGGTTAGATGCCGAAAATACGTAAGTATTGTACGTTTTAGTGCCTGTAAAAACGTAAGTAAATGTACGTTTTATAGAACCACATTTTACGTAAAATACATACGAATTATCATGAGATCACGTTGGCTGGGGAGCTAAAACCCTTGAAAAAGAACTGTTTTGCACAGCTTCTTGCATATGCTGGCACTCTGTAACTCCAGGGTAACGTTAGTTAATTTTGCGATGTGGTGCAGCCTTATTTTGTGAAATACAGACACCACAAATGACACAAGCATGTAATGATGGTTCTCAATTCCGAATTGGGTTTCTGCAATGTGCTCCCCAAGTAAGAACACATCCTCTGAACCAATCTTGAACGAAACGGTTGACGAAGGACACACTGACACCTTGTTCATTTGAGTTTTGTTGAATCACAGGCTCTGCTGCTCTGACCACCTTCACTGATGAATCAGGTAATCTCACACGATCTGGTATCAATACTGTGCCAGTTATTGCAACCGTAAACTGCGCAAAATACGGGCATAGTTGCTCGCTCTCCGTTGACTCCGGTGCTAGCGTAGAGTGAGGAGACCCAACCAATATGGCGGCGACGCTGGATTACGTTCCAGCACGTCATGAGGCGTCTATGTATATTATGTCTATGGTGTGAACACATGGAGACACATATCTCAGTGTGCAATGATCTGATTGACTTGAAATTACAGGAGGTATGTAGTAACAAACACATCAATTGGTTAAGACATCAAGCAGGATAATACATTATTTTTTTCTTTTTACAATCTGAGCTCAAAAATGGAAGTGTGCTTTAATGGGTACGTGAGCTTAATAGGTACGTTTACCCTAAACATTTTAATTCAATTTTTTTTTTTTAACACTAACATTTCAGTCATACTGTAATGTGTTTATGCTTCCCCTCCTTTTAGAGTACCAGCATTTTAATCCATCTTGCAGATGACCTGAGAACCAAGGTTCACTTAAAGTGGGAGCTAAATGTCTTTTACAACTTGAGAACTATTTACAGTCACAAAGAATTGCTTATTACACAGAATATTTGCCAATATCACTGACGTATTTATGTCTGCATCACTTGGCCACTGAGTGTAGTTTGGGCTCCTCCTCAATGTATCCTATAAATGTTGTCATATGTCTTGCACACATCCACACGTGTCTGTTTTTCTTCATTAGTAACACAATTATATGTTGTGCTCCTTGCATTCTTTCTTATCATATAGACAACAGGTTAAGTAAAATATGAATATGCAATATAGCGCATATATCTAGTAAAATGCTCCTCTTTATAGTTATTTTTTCTAGCTGACTAACGAGCTTATGGATGCTCAATTGTTGTTCTGAGGTAAATGTATTATTGTGGCATTGTTTACAAGCTTTATAAGGTTTTCCACAGTTTGAAACACTAAATGAGCAATTACATGAGACGTATCAGTAAGTTGTACTGTAGGCTTACTTATAATATACCTTTTGATGTCCATTCATGTTTATTTGTACTATAGTAGTAAATAGAAAGATTTGATAAGTTCACGTGCCGCTTGATCTGAGGCGCAAAAGCACTTGCTCATGCCACATTAAAGAGCACCATTTAGGGGTAGTCTGGAGCCCTGCAATGGAAGCGAGGGATGAGATGCGTAGAAAATTAGTCCTACACACAAGAGCATTTTAAGAACAAAAACCTGACAAATGTCTTGAAATACAACATGTGAACAAGGTCTTGAGGTGTAACTATAGTATAAGCGGAATAATTGACTCCGGTCCGTTGAATTATTAGAATATAATACACGCCTGAAGTGATGATGTAAACTATGCAAATTAAATTATTATTTTTATTCACACTGGTGAGTTCCACACTGTAAAAAAATCCAATTAACAAAATGTTGGAAGGGCAAAATTATTTAAAATAATAATTTTATTTAAAATAATAATTTTATTGCTTGGGCTTAGTTGAGAAGACATATTATATTACGTCTGCACAAATATATTTTAAAAACATTAAATGAATTGTTATTTTCAAATCCAGTCAACATTCAGAATGCTAAATGTTGACTAAACTAATAAAAACAAATCCAGCCAACACTGAGATCATTCTGCATGTGCACGCGCCTGAGTGACTTTGCGGGAGAAACAGCGCCGCCATCTTGTCAAGTTCACGCGTCAGGTAAGTTGCACTAAATAAATGTTATTTTTTTAAACTAAATTTAACGAGAACATCATGCAACATATTCTTCTTTTCTTCTTTTTTTTTTTTTGAGTGGACATTTAGAAAGTGTTGTATGAGTTATATAAGACAGTGTATGTCAAGTTCAGGTGTCAGGTAAGTCAAGTGGCACTGAATAAATATTTGTACTTAACGTTAGACTGAATTTTAACCGAAATCTATGAAACATGTAACTTAATGTAAACCACAGTAATACGCTCATTTGAAGTTAACATGGAGGTGTTGAATGGGTTTTTGCGTGTGTAAACTTTTGAAGTAAAAAGACGACATTAAATATGACTAACAACAAGCCACGGTGAAATGTTTCTCTTTTCAAACGGAGCGGATTAACGTTACACAGCGTTTCTTGTCTCGTTAATGTTTAGAGTTTTTACTACAATTATAATGTGCTTTACTGTTCTCAGTGGCATCTACGCTAATATTAGTCTGTTTCATTCTTATTCCGAGGTGAATGTAGCCACCCAGATCCAGTCCGTATCCAGATCAGATGGTGGATCAGCACCTAGAGATGACCTCGGCAGCCTTGAATGTCAGTGGAGACCATGTCAGCTAGATGAGCTCCAGAGACAGATCCCCTCCAAATACCTTGTTGGCCATCGGGACAAGACCATGAGAACCAGACAAGTCCTCTGCTCAATCTGACCTGTGTTGCAGCCTAGAATTAAATCACGCAATGTTGGATTTTGTCTGGCCAGAGGAGAACTGCCTTCTATCCCTTGAGCTTTAAAGGGATAGTTCACCCACAAATGAAAAATTGCTGTTAATTTACTGACCCTCAGGCCATCCAAGATGTAGTTGACTTTTTTCTTCATTCCTGTATGTTTAGTTTGTATGAAAAATTTTATAAATGGAGATCGTTATTAAATAAAGTCTATTGTGTGTTGCAAAGTGTGTGTTTTTAGTGACTGATAAACACCAGTTAATAATTTTTAATAATTTTGCTAAACTATAAAAATATATGTTTATGTAGTTCCCCAGCAATTTCTTATGATGCCCAAATAATAGATCTTAGTTGAGGTAACATATAAAACACATAGAGTAAATGGTTCAATTTTAATTGACATAACTTTCTGTAGTCTTCTAAATGTTTGACCAATTAAAACATTTTAGTTGAATGGACTATAAAACTAGTTCACTAAAGGTTGAGCCAACTAAAAATAACAATTCAGATAACACTTTGAAGTCAGAAATTGACTGAACGTAAAATTAACTAGTTACTAAATAATAATTAGCTGAAACCGCTTGAATTTTTTTACAGTGCAGGAAAAATTCAAATGTGAATAGCCTTCATAAATAAATACAGATGCATACATGGCCATGGGCTAATCTTTTAAATGAAGTTATAACTCAATAGATGAGAATGACCTCACATTGAAAATTGAACAAATCAGAAAATAGCTTAATTTTTCCATTGTTGCGTACCATTTTATAGTACTATAATTAAACCTTCACCTTTCCTGGTCGGTTCAAATGTTAATTCCATAAACATACTGAACGTTATGAATTCAATTAGATACTGTACATTGCAGAAATGTCTAAATGTTTTCCTGTTGTCAGGCTCTCAGAACATATGTTACCTGATTTATTTGAACATATGCTCAAAGAAAATTTCCAAATGAAGTCAGAATTAATCACCGCAGTGGCATGGTAGAGCTTAAAAATAGACTCCAGTGTGAACTGACAGAACACTTTGCTGTACAGCCTTCTGTCAGATTTCAATCACATCTAGCATTTGTGTGTGCGCATGCATTTAGCCTTATAATATTTTTCAAAGACTTGCAGGCAACTAGGGTTTACAGGGATGAAGAAGATAATCTTACTGATTCTTTGTGTGGTTGAGTTTTGTTAAGGACATAATAGGGAAAGAAGTCAATTTCTTTTAATCTGTTTTCCTTTAGCCCTCATATTCTGCTTGGGTCTGAGAGATGCATAGTCTTTTAAATAGCTCAAAATTGTACATAACATTGAAATGACGCATTGTAGCAATTTGCCTAATCATAACGTATTATTTATTATAAACAAAATCTCACCCTGATAACCCACTTTAGCTGTTTGTGTTCCATGGAAATTGTAGTACAGCAAGATGAATTATTGCAATGATATTTCACATTCTAACATTACTATACACTCTTTCCAGTTGCTTATTTCCCCTGATTTATTGTGTTTTTGTACAGTGTATTTTTACAGAGGTCAAAGTGACACCAGGGAACAACATTTCTAGATTGAATGCCAGTCACACATGTGTGTGTGTGTGTTTGTTTGTTTATTTTACTTTTTTATTTAGCCAGTTTTTAATTTCTAGTTTACTTTCACTGTGTAAAATTAAATGTATTTAGATCTAGCTTACATAGTCTGAATCTGAATTCTTTTGGCAGGTTGCAGTTGCCAGGTGAATGAAGGATTTGTGTTAATATTGTAAAGAAATGAACTTGATTAGATTGCAGCTTTGAAGTGCCATTCTTAACTACTTCATTTCTTTAATTATTCATCTTTGTTTACTGAGAAGGTCCATTCATGGTTCATTAGATATTCAGTCAAAATGGTTCTGCTGGGAGAGGATTCAGATCCAACATTTTTCTCGTGTTGGAACAGACAAATGTTTGCCGGGAGGTGTATCAAACATTTACAAAGCTGCCTGTTAGTGAAAAAAAAGGATTAAATGGCTACTATTTATTCTGCAATTTGTAGGAGGAGAGTTACCAGATTATTCTGGCTGGTGGCGAAATGCTAAATGTTATCAGCATAATGTGGTTTTGAAGACTTGAATTTTTCAAAGTAATCAATTAGCAAACCATTTTCAGAAATAAACTTTCCAGCTTAAATTTTGTGGTAAATAAGTCATGCGGGAGTCCAGAAGAACTAATATAAGGCAATGTTTGAGGTGAATGCTGAAATTAAAGGTTATAATCCATTCATTTGCTCAATATTTTGGGCCTCTGCAATATATATATATATATATATATATATATATATATATATATAAAAAATCTAATTTATTATTTTAGAAAACACAAAAGCTTGCATGCAAGGAACGATTTGACTTTTAATCATTTTAGTGGTGAAAAGGAAATGTGGTTAGAAGTACACTAAATAGCTAAATAGCACTAAAAGTGGTTCCTTGGCTTGTAATCATTTGGGGAATTACTTTAAGTGCTAGATTGCACCTATATCTTTAAAGATGGTGCTATATAGCACCTTAACCACCGCAAAGAACCACTGAAGAACCATTACAGGTTCCTTAAAGGTGCTACATAGCACTTAAATTGGTTCCCCTACACTGTAAAAAAAAAAAAAAAAGGTGAGCGAACTTAAAAATTTTTTTGTTTGCTCAACTTATTTTTGTGGGAGATTCTAAAATTGTTGTTGTATAAACTTAAAATGACAAGTTGAGAAAACTCAAAAATCTGCTGAAGCTGGTTGCCTTAAAATTTATTTATTTTTTTTACAGTGTATGATTACGAGCCAAAAAACCACTTAGCGGTGCTATATTGCACCTCAACTACCACAAAGAACCGATGAAGAACCAGTTTTTTTGTGTGTGTAGGGGTGTGCACAAATAGTCAAATATTTGATCTGTAATTATTATTTGAAAAATAAAAACACTATTCGAATATTTCTACGTGTTGCTTTGCTGGCCGTAAATGCAGGGAATCCATTGATATCCTAAGCACACAAACTAAAAGTCAGTTTTAAAGTCAGCGCAAGTTGATTGTATTTGATCACATAATGTCATTGTCTGCTTCGCAAAGTTTTGAATTACTTGTTATTGTTATCAGACTGGGGAGCCAACTTTCACACATTAACACTGAACAAAATTATGAACGCAACACTTTTGTTTTTGCCCCCATTTTTCATGAGCTGAACTCAAAGATCTAAGACTTTTTCTGTGTACACAAAATGCCTATTTCTCTCAAATATTGTTCACAAATCTGTCTAAATCTGTGTTAGTGAGCACTTCTCCTTTGCCGAGATACTCCATCCACCACACAGGTGTGGCATATCAAGATGCTGATTAGACAGCATGATTATTGCACAGGTGTTCCTTAGGCTGGCCACAATAAAAGACCACTCTAAAATGTGCAATTTTATCACACAGCACAATGCCACAGATGTCGCAAGTTTTGAGGGAGCGTGCAATTGGCATGCTGACAGCAGGAATGTCCACCAGAGCTGTTGCCCGTGAATTGAATGTTAATTTCTCTACCATAAGCCGTCTCCAAAGGCGTTTCAGAGAATTTGGCAGTACATCCAACCGGCCTCACAACCGCAGATCATGTGTAACCACACCAGCCCAGGACCTCCACATCCAGCATCTTCACCTCCAAGATCGTCTGAGACCAGCCACCCGGACAGATGCTGCAACAATCGGTTTGCATAACCAAAGAATTTCTGCACAGACTGTCAGAAACCGTCTCAGGGAAGCTCATCTGCATGCTCGTCGTCCTCATCGGGGTCTCGGCCTGACTGTAGTTCGTCATTGTAACCGACTTGAGTGGGCAAATGCTCACATTCGATGGTGTCTGGCACTTTGGGGAGGTGTTCTCTTCACAGATGAATCCTGGTTTTCACTGTACAGGGCAGATGGCAGACAGCGTGTATGGCGTCGTGTGGGTGAGCGGTTTGCGTTGTGGATCGAGTGGCCCATGGTGGCGGTGGGGTTATGGTATGGGCAGGCGTATGTTATGGACAACGAACACAGGTGCATTTTATTGATGGCATTTTGAATGCACAGAGATACCGTGATGAGATCCTGAGGCCCATTGTTGTGCCATTCATCTACGACCATCACCTCATGTTGCAGCATGATAATGCACGGCCCCATGTTGCAAGGATCTGTACACAATTCCTGGAAGCTGAAAACATCCCAGATCTTGCACGGCCAGCATAATCACCGGATATGTCACCCATTGAGCATGTTTGGTATGCTCTGGATCGGCGTATACGACAGTGTGTTCCAGTTCCTGCCAATATCCAGCAACTTTGCACAGCCATTGAGGAGGCCATTGAAGAGGAGTGTATTTACCAATACAGTAAAACTGCATATTTTAGAGTGGCCTTTTATTGTGGCCAGCCTAAGGCACACCTGTGCAATAGTCATGCTGTCTAATCAGCATCCTGATATGCCACACCTGTGAAGTGGATGGAGAAGTGCTCACTAACACAGATTTAGACAGATTTGTGAACAATATTTGAGAGAAATAGGCCTTTTGTGTAAATAGAAAAAGTCTTAGATCTTTGAGTTCAGCTCATGAAAAATGGGGGCAAAAACAAAAGTGTTGCGTTTATAATTTTGTTCAGTGTGTGTGTGTGTATGTATATATATATATATATATATATATTTGTTTATACACATTTTCAATTAAAATAAAACCTCTAACTTAATGTTATTGTAGAACATTGTTATGTATAATGCCTATAATCATAAGCTTGTTCAGAAATGGTGACAAAAACTAGATTATTATTCAAATATTCATTTTTTATGAGCCCAAATATTCAAATACAATATTTTTGAAAAATGTGAGAATAAAAATGGGCTAGTGGATGTTTTTAACAAGTTGATTGATTTGGACATAATACTTTGAATGTTGACTACTTTGTTGGGCAAAATTTTTAGAATGTATAATTCCCTTAAAAATTTTTCTCGTGCAATGTACAAATGTGAAGTTCAGTTCACTCTACCTTCACACACTTCAGAAATACTCTAAAATTATCATATAGACATTCCCCACCTACCCTTTCTCTCTCTCTGGCTTTGTTGCTTATCAGGAGCTTCCAGCTGTTGGTACACTGTCCACAGAGACTGTTAGGGCAGAAGTCGAGTTGGCAACGGATGCTGGCTTTTCATTTCCCTAATTTCATTTCCTTATTTACTCATCCTTCCCCCTAGTAATCCAGTTCACTCAGTTTTTCCCTCACTTTCTCTCTGTGGAATCTGTATCACCTCTTATGAAACACACTCTCATTCTCTCACGCACACATACACATTCACACCTTTGTGGTGCTCAGCCTCAATCTCAAACTCTTAAATCACCAGGGTTTGAGATTAGAGATGTGCTTTAAGCTTGTCACTCAGGGGAAACATGGGATGTACTTTGTTATAACACCATCTCCCATGTTCTGCTTTAATCTCATAATCCTGTCACTGAGGATTCAATAGGTTTGACTGTCCATCAGTCTGCATCTGAGAATGTTATATTTCAGAATAGTGAAATTATGTATAATCATACAGAGGATTAGAATAGTTTTATTTTGATTATAGTTCTGGTCAGGTGGTCAAATCAAACTTGGACAGTATATACACTGAAAATGGTGTAGGATTTACTATGAAGCAATATGTATAAATGCAGCAAATATATTATATTATTAAATTATGTATGACTTTCAATCAGTACTTATATCACTTATTCTAATGTTTTCATTTAAAATATTTATTATGGTAATAAAGTTACCCTTTAATTATTTTTTCTTAGCAGGGGTCACCAAACTTGTTCCTGGAGGGCCGGTGTCCTGCAGAGTTTAACTCCAACCCTAATCAAACACACCTGAACCAGCTAATCAAGGTCTTTTTTGGTATACTTGAAACTTCAAGGCAGGTGTGTGGAGGCAAGTTGGAGCTAAACTCTGCAGCACACCGGCCCTCCAGGACCAAGTGTGGTGACCCCTGGTGTTAGTGTTAATTTTTGGATCATGTTTACAACCTGGAATCTTTTAAAAGCATAAGAGACACAAACTGCCAACTGGCTTTATGAAACGAGCATCATGTGATCATAATACCATATTATAAAAAAGCCTCGTTTGTAGAACCCCATGTTAAAGTGTGCCAATTCCTGTACACTTGTTGACGTGATAAAAGCACTGATCCTTTCACCTTATTCATAGTATTTTTCTTCACGGCTTTCCAAGCTATCATTACACAAACAACGCTATCCATCCTCACAAAGATAGAGGGCTGAAGTTCATCTCCACATTCAGCAACACTAAACACCCTGCTAGACGTAAAGCCACTTCAGAGCACAGCATGAGAGAAACCTCTATTACTGTGCTCCATGTTCTTCATTGTTCCTCCAGTTTAGGGTCAGTCCGTGCTATCGCTAGCAGTGTTTACCGTGCGCCTGCTGCTTTATCATGCGTAAACATGGATATGCCTTGGAAAGTTGTGGCCCATGTTAAATCAGACGTTACATTCAAAACAACTGTCAGAAGGAGTGATGTATGTGATAAAGATTTGAGTTCTAAGTACCTGTATATATGTGTATATGTATATACAGTATGCATTATAATTTTTACATAGAAAAACATTTTAAACAAAAATGAAAATAACAAAAAAAGTTGTATATAAAAAAATTACAAAATGGTTCAAGTTTGTTGTTCAAACACCTCTCAAATTATCTTTGCCTAAGCCGAAATGAATTGCTAGACCAGAGTTAGTCAATCGCAACAATCCCTATTTGAATACTGAAGTGATTCGATAAATCAAGATGAAAAAGAATACAAAAATGAAAGAATAGTTTATGAAAACCATGCACTCTTCATAAAATGCTACACATATCATTGGCTGATTCAAGAGTCAGATCTCTCGTGGTGTTTATTTATTTATTTTTCTTGTCACTGTGAGCATGTACTTGGGTCCAAATGAGTTTTGTGATTGTTGTTTGTTAACGCAAAATTATAATACAGGTTAATACAGACAGTTGCTGAAAATTGGTGGTGATTTTGAGGTGAAATTACCCACGCAGAACTCTGGGTTTTGACATAAACATAGTGAGTCATTCAGTGAGTCAATCAATGATTCATTCAAACATTGATTGGTGGCATTGACTAAAAAACACACTCTGACAAATTCAGAATGGGACTATCAGCATTTCCAGGTCTGCAGACACACTAGAGTTGTACGTGATAGAATACTCTCTTATGTGTTCGTGTTAAATCAGGTTACTCGCTGTTCACTTTCTTTTTCCATGGCCCGTCTGTCTGGATAATCTTGTTACGTTTCGTTTTTCCAGAGGGCCAAATTCTGCTTGCTCGCACGTAAGTGAAGCATCACTTCCACATCAATTTCATTTAGAGTCGACTCCAAGGGCTCAAACTGTTAGAACCCTCAAGGCTCGTCTTCAAGCTAGCCAATCGTATCCCAAGTTACACCTATATAGTTAACACTGTCAAACTATGGCATAAGAGAATGTACATATCTGCAATCCCTTAAGTCAGAAATTGTAAATCTCATTCAAGTCTGATGCACTATAAAAGGGATAACATAGTAAAAGAAACTGTGTCATTGGAAATGCAGTCACGTCTCAAGCTTCCATTGTTGCTGTTCTGATTTAGGGTTTAATACCAGCTGAGTTAGATCTGAATCGCCCTGCACCTAATTTCATTTTGGCCGGGCTAGATAACGTATGTTGCGCTCATGCGTAATTAAATGACTGCGCACCACTGTGCACAGGAAGTTCATTTCTGTTTTCCATTGTGTTGTAGGTTTTTGCCGTTCTATTCACGCTCTGTTGCCCATGGCCTTGACTGACGTCCTGCACACAGCAGGTTTTCTATTGATTGTATTGGAAATAAGGTGGCGGAAAGGGTGAATACCTTTTCAGAACTATTGTGGCAGAGATTTGGTTCGACAATAATGAGCAATCATGAAATCCTTTGCCAAGATGTCTTGCCACAAACTATAGAGGATAAAGACACTGCTTGAGTCTGACAGTCTTTTAAGGGGTATTTTTTTAGCGTCGTTACTTTTCTTTTTGTAGCATAGGACATTTTTTACAGGCATACTGAGGTGATACAGCTTTTATAGTGCTTTTTTCCTTTTTTCCTTTTTTTAAAAAATTAAACTATTTATTCATTTGATGTTTTTTTTTTTTTTTTCTGGTAAAATTATTGATCACAACAACAACAAAAATTTGATTCTGCAATAAGTAGCAATCTCAAAATAATTTACCAGCTTTTTATGGTGGATAAAGGCACTGCTTAATGTTCTTTAACAGGTTTTTTTCTTTTCATTTCTCTTTTTTTTTAAGAATAGGTGTTTTTCTTTTTGACTTTTGGATCAGTTTTATAGTGCTCTCACAAAAAACGTTGACCAATGTTGAATAATAGCAAGTAAAACGATTCTTTCACATGTTAATTAGCATAATAGTGCACTTTTATTAATAAGAAAATCATTATACTCCACCCACTTTTAATGCCCTTGAGGTATTCAAGCTCAAACATGCCTATATTTTGCTTCAGTGGTTAATGGAAAGACTTTCAAATCAATCTTATCAAACCCGGTCCATAATTACTAGCAAGTAAGATATGGAAGCTCCACCATTATTCTTTAATTAAAATGGAAGCACACTGCTGTTGCAATTCTTCTGTAATAGATCAGAATCACATGACATTAGTAGCTAAAAAAAATTATCCCAGTAGGAAGCAGAAGCCGTATAGCCTACTATTTTTGGAGTAGTTTTAAACCTTTTTCATTCATGGACAGCAGAATACTTTCCACACATATGCTCATACATGCGAGGGCATGCATTGCCATTGCATTTTGACAATTTGCATGGATAAAAGTGGTTTGAGTAATGATAGACAGCTTTTTCACTGGACCAAATCCAACTGAAATGCTAGAATGTCCATCTGTTACAGCTCAATCCAGTGAGCCAGGCAGCTCAATTTAGTCTCATCTCTGTGTTGAAGAACTGACATCAGAGAGGAAGAGGAGAGAGAGAGGAAAAAGAATCCAAATATGAAATTGGTCTTGGACTAAAATGTTTACACTGACAAGATGTTTCAAACTGCTTTAAATGACAGAGTGAATGTTGTATAGGTAAAAGGTTCTGTGCTAAAATTAAGAACCTGTAAATTAATCAAATCCAAATATGATGCTGTAGACATTTTAAGTATTTTAATATAACATTTCAATAATCTAGAAATTTTTATTAATTTATAGTTTGGATATATTAGTAATATATATTATATAATATATATTAAATAGTTAACAAGCGGTTACTTGCATTGGTTTTGTTGGTGTTGAGTAAAGTGTCCTGGTGCATGTATAATACGTAAATTCTTGATGAATTCCTTTAGGAGTGAAAGCTTCGTCATTCCAGCCATGGGTTGATTGGTCCGAAGTGAATCAACAAAGTTACTGAACTTAAAACTGCCAGAAGCTCGGACTCCCCCCGGAAGGGGAGCCGCAAGATTTCCAAGGTGATAAGTGTGTCTCCAGGGCACCGAAAATAAAGAGAAGACTACACCTTTTGGGTGTGGGAGAAGTTTTATCTGGTTTTCCTGTAACACCCATTTTGGTTAGTTTGACCAATAACAAGGCGCATAGTTTCAGTGGGAAAGTGTTTCTTTGTCCCACTTGACACCTCATTTGCATGTTTTATGACTGGTCTGCAGAAACGGTGTAATTTTTCCACAGTACAGTAACAATTGTATGATGCATTTCACGATCACATAGTGTACATCATTGTTTGAGGAATAAAGAGCAGATCATTTTGATACCAAGAAAGAAACACCTAGAAGATATTAAACCAGAGATACATTCATACACCTGAATATGAGTGTTTAGAGCTTACTAATACGAATAACGAGTGGTAACTAGGCTAATATAATAAGGAAACATACAAACAACACATGCATATACCAGATACATTTGTAACTGATTAACTATGGTCTAAATAAAGAAAATGTCTCTATGTGTGTGTGTTATGTGTATTGTAATCATGGAGGTAGTCCACTGGTCCCTGGTACCGAGGGTCATTTAGTTCTCTGGAATGTGTTTGAAGTCCGATGAAGAGAACAGAGGGTTGATCTGTTTGGCATCTTTTTGACAGTGGGGGGATAACCATTGGCAATTTAGCACCCATATACAGGTAGAATGTGGGGCCAGGTCTATGAATTATATGCAAATGTCAAAAGGCTAAAAGGGTCTCTTAAGAAATAAAGTCCCAATGACCATCAAGGATCATAAGCAGATGTTACACAATAAAGCCACAGCACACAACGGAATAAGCAACACAATGGTGGCATTCCAGATTAAGGCAATGTTTTTGAACAAATAATTTGAGTGAATGATTCAATGACTCTTTTAAAATGACAGTTTGTTTCCTTTCTAAATTAACTCTGTTAAATAAAAGATTAAAAGTTTCACCGAAAGACACTACAGTCACTTGGCGTAATTATGTAACTGCAAAGACAGACACTGAAAAAAGTGTCTGTTCTTTGCATGGTAAATGATCATTCACGATAAAAGTGATCAATTACCATAAAAAACTGACAGTGAAATACTGTTTGTGTATACAGTTAATGGAGATGTTAATAAATTCTGTATTATTAATTAAACAGTAATGGTACTGTGGCTTGCCTTTTGGTGTCCAATGTAAAACTGGGTCCTGAAGCGAATCCCCAAATTTAAGGTAAAGCATATTTCGGTAGATATATTATAATCATGCAGCAAAACTGAACGGTTCTGAGGTGGATGACAGTCTATACGTGACACGATGTCACACTGGAATCAGTCTTTTGTCCACCATCTAATGAATCAAAGTGGTTCTGCCTGGCCTCATCATTAGTTAAAGAAAAGACACTGATTGCCTAATGGATGACTATAATTTCCAACACTTCCACATTAATCAATTCCCCAAATTGCTTAGAACCATTTAAGTCATGTTCAGTAATGTAGGTTCAGTACTGCTTTCAGTGAGTGTTGTTGAAACCAAATGCCTGATTAAATATCACCTAGTTTTGGTTGATAAAACCATTTTTGTAGCATTTTCTCTGAATAATTTTTCAATAAGTGTTGGTTACACTTTATATTAGGTGGCCTTAACTACTATGTACTTACATCAAAAAATAAGTACAATGTACTTATTGTGTTCATATTGCATTGCAAAACACTTTTGCTGCTATTGAGGTGGGATATGGGTAAGGTTAGGAACAGCTTTGGTGGTATGGGTAGGTTTAAGGGTAGGTTTAAGGTGTAAGGGATGGGTCAACAGTGTAATTATAAATGTAATTACAGAAATTAATTACAGATGTAAGTACATATAGGTATTTTTAAAAATATAAGTACAATGTAAAAACATGTATGTACGCAATAAGTGCATTGTATCAAATGATTAATTTCAATGTAAGTACATAGTAGTTAAGGCCACCTAATATAAAGTGGGACCTAAGTGTTTTATAACCTGCTACACTATGCCGATGGCACACTCTTTTTTACATAAATATGCTAAATATATCATTGTGTCAGTTTTTCCTTTATCTTGATTCTCAGTGTACACAAAAAAGATACAAAGGGTAGTGCTAGTCTTTCCAAGGTCTGACAGGTTGCTGTTGTTTTTCTTCTGTTCAAGGAGCTGTGGCCCAGTCTGGAGGTCAAGGCTATAGTGGAGAGGAGGGGGGCTGCTCTGTCAGAGATAAGAGAGCAGAGAATGATGTGGCCAAATGGCATGGAGAGAGAATGGGAAGAATTATCTGATATTCCCAGGACTTAAGCTTGACTGTGAATGCCATCCAGTACCAAACAAGATTCTATTCTTTTTCTCTGAAAGGATTCGTAACTGTTCAACCTTTTAGAATTGTTTTTTTTTTTTTTTTTTTGGGCTCAGCAGGAAGGGCCTGCATTTACTTTGTACTGTGGTATTTTCAACATGACGGGATGGACACTCATCAAACCCTTGAAAAATAAAGATGACGACGAACATTTATTTTTAGCTCAGCTCACCGCAAAGTAGGCCACTTCTAATGCGATACATCGTCTATTATTGAAACAGAAATCTGAATAGCTGGCTTGAAAAGACAAGTGTACTTAAAGTATCTTAGGTATTTTCATGTCATTACTGAGTAACTTGAGTTGACTTGATAATGGTGAGCTATATATTCCTTTCAACCTCATAAAGCTGTAATCCACTTTGCGAATGTCAGATATTTTAACAATTCCATGCAGCCTTGTCTTTGTGAACACAAATAAAGCTACAGTCATAGTTATGCCCTGAGGGAAGATGTTGCACTTTCATATCTATGGAGTTCAGATATTTAGCCTACTTTTGTTATCAACCTTTGATTAGATGATTTTATACTTTGGAAAGCAACATTTTTGGGACACTATTTTGATCAAGTGGAGACGCAAATGAGATTAGGGTTTGTTTCCCTCAAGACTCTTACTTTCCATTTAATTTCATTGCATATCTCACTATATCAATCACCTATTGTGGTTTCCTTGTTATTCTGCTGTTTTTTCCCCCTTTTTCTGTCATGGCATCCCATAGAATTTGAAATTCCCAAAGCCCTAAAATTTGACATGGTTAATATTCCTGGTGGCAAATTTGAGGTCTGAGTTAGAGTACGTATTGTATTTTCTACCATTTTGCTTTTATTATTATTATTATTATTATATTGATTGATTGATTGCTTGATTGACTGATTTATTTTTTTTACTGCTTATTCAGCATTCAACAAATCTTTGGTGAGGCCATCTTCAGACTTATCTTTTTATTATTTGTTTCTATCACCATTTTGAATTTTATTGGAAATTCTGTCATTTTGTTTTATGTCACTATGTCAATTTGGAGGTAGTGCCACTTAGTGGCCAAAATAAATGACAGCACCATCTAGTGGTCAAAATATACAGTATCTGAATGTAAATAAACACTGCCGATTGTCTATAGCTTCATTTGGTAATATGCCACCTATTGGTCAAATATTTGCATTTGTATTATAATTAATTCTACTCACAGTTTCTTGCTGTCTTAAATTGAACGTTTGTGCCACTTGCTCAACCAGTAATTGCTACTTGCAGTTAGATATATTTTTGCTCAGTTGGAAGATTACCCTCTGATGCCACAGCGGTCAGTGTGTTTGACAAGGCTTATATTCAAGCTAGCCAGTCTTTTGACCTTCAAAATCTTCCTCCTCATGTCAGTGTTTGTGCTGACAGCTGCTTAACGTCGACTCGCTGAAGCTAGCAGTACAGATCCGATCATACCAGTCTCCCACTATGGCTATCTATAGCGACAGACCTTCCTGATTTCAGGAAATTCATTCAACGTCATCCATTTCTAATTTTCTAGTTATCAAACACCGTAGCACAGCTGTTATGTTTTTTGATTAAAACTCCACACTTTTTTTGTTCTAATCCTCTCTGTCTGTGATCCTTTACTGTCTGTCATCTGTCATATTTTCTGCGCTTTAGAGCTTTGTAGATGCACACAAACAAAATCTTACAATCCAGCCAAACAAACACTTTCAAGCCTTGTTTTGGCTTTTAAAGAAACCAATAGCAGTAAACCAGGGGTGGGAAAAAGTAATTCCCTAAACATTCAGTTTCCTAATAATACTTCATAATTGGTTCTGTTAATACACATAGAGCAAAAAAAAAAAAAAAAAAATCTTGGTTTTGAATTCTTGGAAGCACCATAAACAACTAACACTGGGAGATAAACTCATAATGGAATTGGAAAGTCACAAACAGCATTTGCTCACCTCATTTTTCAAAGGCCAGCTGCTGGATTGCCAATGTGTTTAGGTGCAAAGTAATTCCAACTAAACATGTTTAGTTCTAATCTCTTGATCCTGGTAAATGTTAATTTTGCAGAAGCACAGCGTTGTAGAAATCTTCCTCTGTCTGAATACTTAAAATCATATTAATTTGTTTTAGAATTGTAAACAAAACTCAAATGGCTAAAATGCTGTTTATTGTAAAATTATGGAAGTAATAATATTCACATAGGACAAGGAAGACAATTTGTTGACCTTTCACTCAATTGGGGTTGCTTTTGTAAAATAAAGGCCAGTCCATCTTCTGAACAGATGAGGCGGACTGAGTTTAAAAACAATTTACTTTAATAATAGTGTCTGTGCATGTACTGTGATACACATTTTGCAACCTATTCTGAGACAGGCCATTGAGTTTGCTATGTTAGCAGACTATAACCTCAAAAGGCCAATTCACTAAATTAGCATTGTGCAAACATTTAAATGAAGTCATTGTCATTGTTTTCAGTGCACACACCTCCATGCAAATCAGGCCTATTTTAGATTTCATCTTCTTTATAAAAGTCAGTGCTATTTAATTAGCATTGTGCTTTTATTGTTCATTGAAAGAATGCAGTAAATGGATGTTTATTGTAAAGAGATGTTTGTATATAATGATCATGGCAACAGTAACTCAAATAATCATCAAATGTTTGAAGAAAGTTGTAATAGATCATATATCCATGCACGTGGTGTAGTCAAGCACACTTTAGCTTTTTAAAAAGTGGATTCAAGTGTCTGGATCACAGCAGAGAAGCAATGACGTGAAGAGTGCTAGACTGCAGAAGTGTGCACTTGACACTTTACATAACTTTATTTTACATAATAAATATTTGTTGTATTTTACATAAATATTAAAATGATATCCTTAGTGTTTAAGTGCATGGCATTCCATCAGGGGACTGTACAGTGATATTGACATTTCAGGAATTTAAAATTGCATCCAAGTATGCAATTTTCAATGTGGCTTTCATAGAGTCAGATAATACCATGTTAGATAACTGAAAAAGCACATTAGGTAAGTGAGAGCTGACAAAAACTATTAAGAAATAAGCACAGAGCGAAAAACAGATCTAATGATCCCTTCGTCGTTTTGAGCAAGAATGACAGTTACAGGTGCATTCATGCTGATCACCAATTGAGCACCACCTGTAACTTGTCTTTGCCTGAAAGCCTTGATGAAAAGAGAACAGTTTCACTCACTTGTGAAAATAATGTGTTTTAGAGGGAGCAAAAGAACGGGGGATTCAAATCCGTGTGCTGCTGATCAGTGAGAGTGAAATCTGTGGTATTTTAGCCCTATTATTTCCGTTCACAAAGATTTCATTCTGCCTAGCTGGATCTGGGCTGTGTTAAAAGTGATTGCCTGGTGGTTCAGCTACCTACCAGCAGGTCTCCAAATGCTCTCACTGAGAGACAGGCCTGCCATCAGCCTCATGATTATAGGACACCGGACCCCTGCTTGGATCTATTAGACCCGTCCAATCAGAAGAAGCCAGATGAACACTTTGATCAGAAAAAGGGTGCATGTTCCGATGGTTAATATGATTTTAACATTTCATATTTTTTAAATCAAAAGGGCTTGTTAAATAACCTTCAATTTTACACTTAAGTGCATGAGTACTTTAAAGTTTGCGTGTCTGTGATGTGTAACTCTAAATTTCTTGTCTGTGTAAAGGTGGAAGCTTTATGGCAGTGATTGTCATCGAGTGTTTTTTTTTTTTTGTTGTTGATGTAAGGACCCCTACATTTAATCATTATCCCCCTGCGACCCTATTCCTAAAATATAAACACAGCTATATAAAGAATATTGTATAAATCCTTATATATAGTCTGTGAGGAAAATACAAATTATGATATTATAAAAACAGCATGGTTTTTGCTTTTGTAAATTAAATAGTTGTCTGTACCAAAAAGAAGTAAAGGATATATACTTTGTATTAAGTTCATATTAGACTGTGAATTTTATAATAATAATTATTTTTATATTTATATAATTAATAATCATAATAATAATAATTGTTATAAAATTGTAGTAATAATAAAATAATATATTACTATTTATTTTGACTTTTTTTTCTGTGCAATGAGTGTTTTGTTTTTTAAAATCCATGTTCTCGCATTGTTTTGTTTTTATAGATTGAGTTGACAGACACAAATCTGCAGTTTTTCAGAAAATCAGGGTTTGCTTACTGTGCTGTTTAATAACCAAACAGCATGCGACGACATGAATTGGGTGTGTTGAAAGATTAAATTCTGTCATGGGAACAGCATGGACCATAACCTGTTGTTTTAGATCATATTCTGCGTCAAACACAAGATGAAACTACACACCACGAGAAAAACAATATCTGGGCGAATGAAACAGTGCAGTGACTTTATGAATTAGTTTGATGTTATTGACAAATCCTCAGCGCACCTGACAATTTCATTCACAGCTTCTTAATGAGGAAACATTGCCATGTCACTTATCGAACGTCTTTTAGAGTATTGTTGTGGATCATTACAGAGTTAATCTGCGGCGTCTGTGCAGGTTTGAGCTCCACACCGTTGTTGCTTATCAAGTGTGACACATTGATCAGTGACCTTAATATCCCCATATTGATTTCAGTTGGCTTTGGCTTCATCCTTAAGCTACCAATAAAAAATCTCATCCACCCCAAAGCCAAACTTTGGTTTCCAAGGTGATTCTGGGGACGATGAACCAATGGCAATCTTAAAACAAAACTTGGCAGAATTGAACGCTTATTTACTTCCACCATAAATCACTATGATTGATTAGGTTTGAAAGATTAAAAAAAGGAAAAAGCAGGGCCTTCTTATCAGCAGAGGTTTCTGGCTGTGGAAGTACATTTCCAGCTTTCGAATGCTTTTTGGACGAGTTCTTGATCTTAGAGCGACGACAATGCTGCTTTGAGTGGATTGGGCAGGTTTACATGGTAATCGCCACAGATGGCCACCAACCAGCATGTTTTTGCAGACTTTAAGGGGATTTAAGACAGTGCAATCATGGATGAGAGCGAGCTGGAGGTGGAAAGAGCCGATGTAAGACAGCTCAGCTGACTGGCTCCATCAAGTTCATCCGCTTGCAGAATGACTCTCTCCCAGCCCACGTTTTTGGAAGGCTTTCTCCAAGAAAGAAAAAAAAATCCACATTTACCACAGGCACTTCTGAAAAACGGCATTCTGCCGCACATCCCAAAGCTTCTCTTGTGACTCATAGAGCACCAGATACACAGCTCAACTGTTCTGCTCTCGTCTTTCAAAGTGTTGATGCAAGATAAAGACTCAATTCTCAACAGGTCCAGCAACAGATAAGACTTGAGCTTCAGGGCACTCCAGCATGATAGAGCTTCTCGGTGAGCTCCCAGAGGGCCTTATCTGATATAGGGAGTGCTGATCAGAAACCGTGGAGGAGTGGGATACATCCCAGGATGATTCTGGCCTCCACAGATGTGACCGTCACTCCACCTGTCACAATACCTAGAGCGTAACTTTTGCATCATAGAAAAAAACAATACTATTGAGCTAAAGAAAAAGAAATCTACTCCTTGATGATTGCCATACCTCAATTGCTTACACCGATTTTCTTACATTTTAATCATTTTTTTAATCACTTTTTTCCCATTCTATTATTACGTGTGAGGTTTGTCTTCATGGATTTTAGATTCACACTCACTGAGAGGTCATTATTTCCAGTGACTGTTGATGAGAACATTATTATATCTTGGTTTAGTCAGAGATGGCTAAACACCATTATTGGGCCCTAAATTAATCTTGCAAGTTGCAAGGTGATTAAAATTAGCAAAAAGGTGACTAATTGGTAACAGTTTTGAAAATAAGTGGAAACTCTATAGATTTTTAGTTTTTGGATCCTCAAACTTCAAGCAAAATATAATTCTCATTAAAAGAATAGTTTGAAAAAAAAAAAAATTACTGTTAATTAACTCACCCTCTGGCCATCCAAGATGTAGGTGACTGACTTTAAGTAGAATTCTAAAGATAATTTTTCACTGAATCATTGGTGATTCATAATATATAATAATTCTTAATCATAATAATAAGTCAATGAATTCTGTCACTTTGAGGTCTTATGAAGCTAAACGATCAACCTGTGCAAGAAATTGAACATTATTTACAGCATTATTATTGGTCATTTGTAGCCTCAAGTAAGCAGTCCTGGAGCTCAAGCTTTCTGTCACAAAGTCTCACATAAACTGACACTATTGTTGTTTACAACAGAGAGGGAGGATGTGTGTGAAGACCAAACATCAGCAGCAGTTTAACACCAGCAAGTAAAATAAGAATTACAATGACTGTTGATGCCACCTTCTGCGCATGCGTGTGAGCAAATTTGAATTTTTAGGTAAAGTTTTTTTCTTTAGGGAGGGAATTGAATTGAATTGAATTGTGCAAGTAATAGTGGTATTTAGTGTAATATCTGCACTTATCTCTGTGAAATAAGGCACAATCTACATTGAACCTAATTTATATAGAAAATGTGTTTACACAGAAAAAAAGTTAAACTAAATTGCTTGTGATTAGTGAAAGGTTTTTGCACTGAAAAAGTGATGCAACAGTTTAGTGAATTGGCTCCTAAATGTATTTTGGAACTGAAAAACTCAAGGTTGAAATATTTCGCGTGTTATTGACAATCTTTCATAAGGGGACTCTCAGCCATGGGATTGTAGAGAACAGGATGAAAGATGGCCAGAGATAGACATGCTTTCATATCAGTTCAAAAAGAGGCCTGGCTGCTTTCACCTCACAGGAGAGATCATACAAGAGATCAAGAACCAGTCTCTTTTTCATGGGTTGCCAGGAATTTAAGGTGAGCCAGAATTTCACAGATCTCAGGTTCTGTTTTCTCGCTTTTTAATGTTCATGAGATCTCACATATTTACTGCTGAGCTTATTCTGGATTTTGCAGTTTCACAAAATCACTTACAGTAAATGCATTTTCATAGGTTGAATGAATATATTTTGTCTAATTATTAATTCGTGTTAGATCATTTAAACATGCTGCTTAGAAATGTCAGCATTTCTGTTTCATATTCGTGATGTAAAACGTCCGACCCTTTATCCTTTAGGCCAGGAACAGAGAGAGATGAGCTGCATGTGTAAAACTGAGCGTTGCATTTAATTCCTGGAATATAATAACATATGCATGGAGCCATTTTAATGTATTTACCTACTTTATGATGCTTGCATTTTAAAGCCATTAAAATAATCATTATTAAATACAGCATCATCTACTTTTACACTGCATTTTAACTTCACTTAATGCATTTTAAAGGAAGTGTTCGTGTTCGTGTTCACCCAAAAAAATAAAAATTTGCTGAAAATTTACACACCCCCTGGCCATCCAAGCTGTAGATGAGTTTTTTGTACATTGGAAGAAATTTTGAGAAATTTAGCATTACATCACTTGCTCACCAATGCATCCTCTGCAGTAAATGGGTGCCGTCAGAAAGAGATTTCAAACTGCTAATAAAAGCATCACAATAATCAACACGCCTCCAGTCCATCAGTTAACATCTTGTGGACCGTAAAGCTAAGCTAGCATGTTTGTAAGAAACAGTTCTGACATTAAGGCGTTTTAACTTTGAACCGTCGCTTCTGGCCAAAATATCCACAATCCAATCCATAGTCCATAATCCATAATAACACTTCCTCCAGTGGAAAGATCCATCTGTAGTTCTCTCACATCAAAATCCACCAACATATTTATTTGGAACAGTTTTGGACTGTTTTCTCTTGATCTGTGCTTGATCTGTGCATGTTTCTCTCCTGATTCAGACAAGAATCTTTTTTCACTGGTGAAAGCAATATTGTGGATAGAAGACTTGTGAAGTTAACGTTGTAATGGTGAATTTTTTATTACAATCACACAACTTTTCACTTCACAAGACATTATTTGATGGACTGGATTGGATTATTGTGATGTTTTTATCAGCTGCTCAAACTCTTGTTCTGACGGCACCCATTGTGATGTAATTCTACGTTTCTTTAAAGTTGTTCTTATGAAGAAACAAACTCATCTACAACTTGGATTTCATGCAAATTTAGTTTTTGTGTGTGTTTGTGTGTGTGTGTGTGTGTGTGTGTGAGAGAGCTATTGATGAAATAATAATTAATGGAATAATGAAAGCTGCACTTTTAGCTCATTTTTTGCTTCTTAACTTGGTTGAAGTTAACCTAATATTATATTTCTGTTTAACTAATGCATATTTATTTTATTGTTTTGTTGATTTAGAACAGAATAGCACAGATCAGTGTTTTCAGCCCTAGTTTATTCAGTCTAGATCCCTAAACAAAGCAGCAATGTTGGGCAGTAGCAGTGCATTACAAATAGTGACAAACAGTGAAGCTACGTTTCTCAGACAAATTATGCTTTTCTTTAGGGCTAATCATGTTTTCTGTTGACATGCCTGTTTAGACTCATCTCTGAGAATAAACCCATGTTCTAGAGACAGGCTGCACAACTTGTTCGGGGCAACTTGAACACCACCAAATCTGTGCTTTGGACTCATCCATCCTCCCCTGAAGTAAATGTCCAGTTGTTGACATGATCAAAACATTCCGGGCACCATAATTTTCCAAGTTCAAAAATGGAGACCTTCACATCCATTAACTAAAAGTCACAGCAGTAGATGCACTTTCTTCACCAGCTGAGTAAAGTCTGTCTCTAGCAGCCAATTTTCAGGCACCTTTCGGTGACATCTCTGAGTCCATTTCAGCCCCATCAGTCATGGTCTGATTTGGTCCTGCATCTCGCTGTGACACAGCACAGCTGCAGCCGCTCTCAGACTGTCAGAGAAGATCACACACTGTCACCTGCACTGAATTCCAGCACTAGTCCAGGCAGCATGTGGCTAATCACACATCATTGTTGACATTCAACTTTTCAATAGATTAGGTCAATTCATTTTAAATCAAGACTGTGGTAATATCCAGTGTTTTCCTGTGAAAACATCTAATTGCTCTGAACTAATTATTTTACTGTCACAGATCTTTATCCCACGCTTTCATAGAAAAGAAAAACGGCAAGTCTTTCTAAAATCACAGCTATTTCTTTAAGAGAGCAATGACATTACATGTTTTGGTCTCTTGCTTGTCACATTTTTTTACCTGATAAACATACTTCAATAATCCCGCAATTATCTCCAGATGTTCAGAAGATCTCTCAAAATGTCTCAATCTGTGCTGAGATTTGTCAAGTTTGCAGTCAAAATTAGAGATCTCCATATGAAAAAAACATTTCTCATCAGATTTCTCCCAAATTTCAGCTTGGCTTGCCACAATAATTTTACAGCACTATGCTCTTACTGTATGTCAACAATGATTTCATATTTTTTATTTGACAAAGAAAGTTAAGGGGAAACATCTGAGGCAAGGCTGATTTTTAAATAAATCATATCTGATAAACACATAAAGTCTTCTGGGGTTCAAAAGAGCAACCGTAAAGCCATACAACTGTCCTCTGGGCTGAATACTCTCTCAGCTCTCATTGAATATCTTCATATGAACTGTTTGATTTACAATAACGTTATTATTATTATTATTCTGTCTTCAGAACAAAGAAAACAGCTTCATTCAGTTCTGTTTACTGTCTCTTTCCGTCTTCAAATAAAATGAAACAAAGCATAAACAAAATGTGTATTTGCATTCACTGCATGTCATAGTTTGTGATTCCCGATGAAAAGTTTTATTGTCATAACATTTTACGTGAGTTTCGTTAGTTGACCTAATTGAACATTTTGGTCTAACGTTGACGTATGTTCCATGTAGTGCTGTCAAAGGATTAATCGCATCCAAACTGGAAGTTTTTGTTTACATAATATATGAGTGTGTACTGTGTATATTTATTATGTATATATATAAATACAAACACAAACACATGCATGTATATATTTAAGAAAAATATGTTATGTATATATATTAAATATATTTATATATAATATAAAATATAATAATATAAATGTATATACATGTAAATATTTTCAAAATATATACTGAATGTGTGTGTATTTATATATACATAATAAATAAACACAGTACACATACATATATTATGTAAACAAAAACTTTTATTTTGGATGTGATTAATCTTTTGACAGCACTAGTTCCATGACATAAATGCTTATATTGCTACTATTTTAATAAATAAAACAAATTAATTATAAAAGTATTAAAAAAAAAAAAAAAAAACATTTTTTTGCTAATTGAAATTGAAAAGCTCAAATTTTGTTATTTAAGCTAAAATAAAATTTAAATATTAGATGAAAAGCTTAAAACAAAATTTAGAAATATTGTCTTGGAGACTAAAATAAATTTGAATTACTAAAATTACTAAAACTAAAAAATTTAAGTGTACAAATATAACAAAACAAACAGAAAAAAAACTTTTATTTTATTAATTTAAAATGAAAATGAAAATGAAAATATAATAGTAAATGAATAATAGGCAAATAACACTGCATGAAATACAGTAATTTGTATGTTCATTGCATCTTTAAAACAGGATTGTGTGCCACTGTGCTACTCAGAAACGCTGAGTTTACTGCCTTACAGTAGAGAGATTTCAAAGCATGGCCTTCAATACAAAAAAAACTTTTATCTGGACCAAAATGCACATGCTTCCCTAGCCTACTGCATATGAATACTAATATCTTGTGCAGTCTGCATGCTCGTGTTGCTATGGTAGCTTGTCGTCTTTGAGGTCTTGTCAATAAATAGACCTACGCAGTGATAGAAATTTGCTATTACTTTCTCATTAGCAGTCTCTGTTAATTGTCATTCTTTAGTAAGAAGCAAAGCTCACAGAATGTTATGGGACTGATTCTGAGACGGATTTCAGATTTGACTTTATTTTCCTTGGCCCCATCATTGGCTTAATACTTAATGCTTTTGCAGTGAGCAGTAAAAACATAACCTACTTTTTTACCACAGTGAGAAAAGCACGGGAGATAAAAAGGATAATATAAGCGAGACTTAACTGTGCAGACTAATTCTAAAAGTTCACATCAGCAACCGGTGATTTATTAGCCAGTATAGTAGCTGCATGATAATGTGGAGTCTCATCCAAAGCTTGTGTGTGATCGTAGAGATGAGAGTGTACGTGCATCAGACTGAGATTTACAGTATATTGAACCGTTTCTGTAATATATTCCACACCAGATTTATACTTCCATGCTTCTCATTGTTCATAGAGACTTGTAAGACACAACTCACAAGAACTGATTTTTCAGACTGACGAGGTGGTTCTTGTATTAAAGGAGTGAAAGAAGCCTCCTAGAGTTTGCACATCACACCCTTAACTCAAAAATGAAAGAAATGGTAGATAGCTTTTTCTTTTGTTATTCTAGACCAGCGTTTCCAAACTTTTTTTTTATCTTACGTATGCCACAGCCTCATCAGTAATGCTTGAACACCAACAAGACTAGAAATGTATACTCATTATCATTTAGTAAAGTCATTAAGCCTTGTGCTATGCATAAAATACTTTCCTAATCTGGTGTTCCAGGAAAAAAATGAATGGCCTTTTAAAAGTTGCTCATTAAAGGGATAGTTTACCCAAAAATAAAAATTCTGTCATTAATTACTCAGCCTTATGTCTTTCCGAACCCAAATACCTTCATTCTTCTTTAGAACACAAATTAAGATATTTTTGATTAAATCTGAGAGCTTTCTGACATGGTAGTTGTTTTGCTGTCAATGGAGGGTCAGATAGCTCTGGGATTTCATCAAATATACTGTATCTTAATTTGTGTTCCGAAGATGAACGAAGGTCTTATGGGTTTGGGACTAGATGAGGGTGAGTAATTAATGACAGAATATTCATTTTAGTGGCGCCGGCTACAAACGCAGTTAAAGTTAAAGTGATGAGTAATGAAGTTGGGGTCAGGTTGTTGTGCTATGGGATGTGTTTCCCATACATAATATTATTTGTGGCGACCCGCCACGATATCAAAACTGACCGATTTTCCAAAAGGTTGAATAAACATGAGCATGTAATGCACGTTTAAATTTATTTATTTATTTTTATTTTTTCGATAGTCCACATTAGACATTCTACTAACTATACGTAACTTTGCAACTACATCATGTCTATTAACTCTCATTAGAGTATTAGTAGGCTGTTAGGTTTAGTAGAATAAGTTGACATACTTGCAAAGATACCGTTTAATGTCTGACTGGAAGTTCACATGTAGTTGCAAAGTTATTTCTAGTTAGTAGAATGTCTAACGTGAAGTGCTCTGTAACATTCTGCGAAGGTTAGTTTTTGGTTATGAAATAAGAGCCTACATTTCTGGAACATTATCATTTGGATACTAAAAAAAAATCCTAACAGGAACCATGTGCTATAACATTAGGGGGACATTTTGAATTTGCTGGGAACAATCTTTCTAAACAGACCCACTAAGTAGCTTATTATTATTATTTTTTTATTATTCAGTGTAAATACCATCATCCACAGAAATTCACACAAACAGTAGATTCTTACTTTAATACTTTAACTCACAAAAGCCTCCATCCAGAATTAACTAAAACAACCAGCACCAATTTCAATGGAAATACTTTAAAAAACACCACAAATGTAACAGTGCTTGATAGTATGCTAAACAAATGGTAATATGTAAGAGAGAGAGAGACAGATTAATGAACAGCTTTCAAAGAAAGTGTGGGAAATTTGATGAGGGGAAATTGCAGTAGCCTTCGTCTTTTGTGTAAATGTGACAAAATGACATCTCGGTAGATTTCATTGGTAATATGATTACGCTAAAATTGTGACAGAGCTAATTGCCTGTGAAAGCGTGTTTGTTTTATTCTCCTCTTAGAGGTGCCTTCATTTGAATGTCTTAGTGCATTTCCAGCTTTCTGAAAATTAAAGCACAAAGTAAATGAGCTGCGAAGGGAGAGTGCCTCTTTAAATACCTGCCATATGTAAGTGCCGCGCGCCTGACGCACTCTCCCTCTTCAAATGGCTGAAATCACTTTCGTTTACGTAACAGTAACAAAAGGATGAATGTGGATCCGCATAATTCAGCAAAATAGAGCCTGTCAAGATGGTTCGGGCATTTAAGAAACGATCACTACATAGTGGACTCTCTCTCAGCAACCAGTACAGATGCTGTATTGTGTGATTTTCATTTAAAAACATCAAATAGCATAATGCATTTCACGGTGGAGAACATCTGCAGTCTACGTGCTGTACTTTGCTAAATGCAGGATGCGGGTATGTGAGAGTCCTCCGTGCATTTCAGTCGGCAGTTTGAAAAGACTCATTCAGCAAACATGGCGGAGAGCCGTGACTGGCAGACTGCCACCAAATGCAAATGGCCTCATTAATGACAGTGCGCAGTCAGTGGCGAGGGACAACATGTGTCATTAATGGGTAAATTACACCATTATGAGAGGGTCCTTGTGAGACGCAACCTATAAAGAAGTGCCTTGTTGGGGATCTGGCATCCTGGGTCACCCGCAATATGGAATGACCACCTGTGTGAGATGCTGCTTGTGTTGTAGGACGTCTGTTTTGCATAATTGCTTGCTGCAAAATTTGATACATATTCATAATGCGTCATTCAACACATATTACAATTATTGAGTCCCATTGTTGCAGGTCTGTTGCCGATTTTAATTTAATGACATGCTCCAAGGACTTTGCAAATAGATGGTAGAAGTGATTTAAAAATTGCTTCGGTTAATATATGCTGAAAGGTCGCCCACTTTCTCTCCAGATAACGGCATCTTGCAGGTGTCCCTTTTAAGTATTACATCAGCGCCATCTCGTCTGCAACTTGTGTGACAGCATTAACAAATGAATGACATAATGTCTCCTTGAAACTGAAGCAAAATGCTGAGAACAAAAGAAAAAAGACAAGGGAACAACAATTCAAAAAACAAGCAATAGTGAAATGAAAAAGGAAGAAATCCAATTCCTGAGTTGATGTGTGTAGCAAGGGCCCTTCGGGTCTTCAGTCTGGGAGCAACTTGTTACTCTGTGTATTGCGGGTGTTGCAGGAAAACAATCTCACTAATGGATGTTTCTGTGCCTTCCTACTGGAGGGGAGAGGTGATGCAGAATGGTGGTGGAGGCTATTTTTTTTTTTTTTTTGCCTTTTTCCCCCTTTTTCAACCAATATGTGATGCATGAATCCCTCATACACAGTAACTGATAATTGGAGTCTTCTGTCTAGTATAGAAACAAGCATCATAAGAGGTGCATTATAAAAATACACAGTCCTATAATCTACAGAAAAAAAAAAAACCTTAAGACTTTTTTATATATTGCAAAATAAAATATGGGCAAAAATATGTTAATACGTGTTTATACATTTTGATAAAATTTTAGATACTTATATTTTCACATATAAATATATACTGTATATACAAATTTTATGAAAGATTGCCAAATATATATATATTTCCTTAAACAGTGTCCATTGGTAACAAATGCTTCCTAGGTGGAGTATAAATAAAAATTGCATTGTATTTAAGATTGCATATGTATTTTATTGCCATTTAAGATACATTTTTAAATATATCTAGGCATTTGAATGTTTAAATAATATATGTTTTTAAATAAAACATATATTTCATTAAGCTTTGTTGTTAGCATATATTCAAAATCCATTTTGGCCTGAAAAAAAATAGCTGGGTTTCACAAACGTTTTTGAATTAAGAACCCCTTTCATAACTGATTTGATCATATGATTCACTGTTAATTAATTCTCTAATTAATTAGTACACAGTCTTTTCAGATACTTTTCAAATAGTTTTTTTTTTTTTTTTTTGCTTTGCTTTGAATCAGTTTCTGTTGTTTTGATTTATATTGCAGGTTTCTTTGGTTTGGTTCATGATCTCTTTGTTAAAGAACAGACATTTCAAGAAGGGGCAAATATTCTTCTGAAACGAAGGCCACTAAAAAATTAAGCAGTTGCTGTTTTTCATATTGCTTGGAGTTGCAACGGACCCCAGTTTAAGGACTATAGAATCATAGGAAGCATTTTATGTTTAGCATTTGCATGTTAAACAGCTGTGCACACATTTATCCATCGACTTGATTGTAAAATACAGGGGCAGTTATATAATCCTTATATAATTCAAATGTGTAAGACTTAGTATGGTTATTGTGTTTGTTCTTAGTCTAATCATTCACTCACAGTGTTCTCTGAATGTATGACTCCTTGGCAGAAATATCGTATTAATTAGCAATTTGAACTTTTTTTAAAAAGCCTTTTGTCTGGCGGCTCTCAGAGAGGGCGATATTCCTAAGCCCACTCTCATAAATCTTTGGCAAAGTCTTGGGAGTACAAACACAAATGGGCCAGAAGCACTTGCTGTAATATGCCTTATCTTACTGCAGGATTAGCACTCAGCAGAGCAAAAAACGCCATTTTGCCACAGCCAATTGGGAGAGCATTAGCAAGTTCCACATAATGCATTTCCTTTGTGATCGTTCAACAAATGAAAAAAGAAATCAAGCTATGCCACTCATGTTCAACATCCTTTACAATGGGCTTCGGTGGGAACGGGGGTATTGTTAAGTGAAGTAAAAAGCAGAAAACTTTAGTTAGGGACAAAAGGAAAGTGACACAAGGAACTCACAGTTAGTTCATTGTGCTGCAGTCATGAACATCTGGTCTTTGGTAAGCCACGCTGCCACAAAAAAAGTGCAAAAACATTTGTTCTTCTATTCAGAAGTACTTTGCCTCAAATTGTGTGGTAAAGCAATATGCAATATCCCTGTAATTCTTTGGAAAAAAAATACATTCTTAGGTTTAAGCAATGAATGAATGTGGCATCAAAGACCCTTTGATCAGTTACACCAGAGGGGCATTTTTTTGGTACACAATTGTGAAAAGTAAGGGGAAGAGGTGAAGACGCAGGAGTGAATCCGGTGCATAACGGGGGCCCGGGCTAAATGTTTCAAGTGCTCAATGGGGCGCTCAATTGCGCAGGTGCGCATCTTTTGTCACAGTAGCAGGCAAGCGGGGCGCTCTCGGAGCATCCGGAGGCTTAGATCAATAGCTTCCCAGAAACACATTAGCTTTGAGTCGATGTTTGGCTGCCTGGGACACCATGTCTTATTTTGTTTCATCCCTTCATGAGCATCAATCGTGGACAGGTGCCATCCATGTGACTGCGTGATCTGCGTCGCTCAGGGTGACGCTGACAGGTGAATAGAAGGCCTGCTGTTAAAACATTCAAATTATACCTTGGTATTTTAAAGCTGCACTTCAGAACTTTGGCCTTTCTATCGCCATCTGTGGTTGAATACATAAAATAGCAAGTAAATTACATAATTGTTCAGTAGTGGACCTTTAAAAGACACCTTTAGGTAATTTTTTTTTATAATTTTGAAATGTATAATACATTATTTTTATTTTTTTTAGGGGTGTGGGGGTGTTATGTATGTTTTAATCGAGTTAGGAATTTTTACAGAATTACAAATTCTATATTTTAGACAAATTAGACTACAATGCATCAGAGTGTATTGTATCATGATGATATGTAATCATTATGAAAGCTTTGTTAGGGTCAGTGCTATATCCAGTAATACAATAATTGTATAGTAATCTGGAGTGCATTTTGTATATAATAAGCATTTGCTTGTTGAAAAAATCTGATTTCTTGAGCTTATTATCCCTTAATGTGGATAGAATCATTAACAACTTACCATATAAATACAAGCAAACATATTTATTTATTTATTTAAGAAGTTTAATTTTAATACATACACACACACACACACACACACATACATATATATATATATATATTTACATTTATGCAGGCTGTGCTGGCCATTTTAATACTGAATAAAAGAAAATTGTAGCTATTACTCGCCTAAACAGCACTTTATACAACTGGATTATAATTAGGCAGTTAAGTATTTGAATGCAATAAAAAAAGTTTAACTTTCATGCTGAGTCATTGAAACTGTTTCAAAATTCACAGCTGGGAAACCAGTTTCTGCCTTAGTACTTAACTGTGAATTACTCCTTACATTTCCAGCTATGCAGTATACAGAAAGCAAACCCAAATCCATTCAGGTTAACAATCAGCTCAGTTCCTCAAGGAGGAGTCTTACCCTCTGACCCAAACTGGATTCTGTTGCTGTCGAATAGAGATTGATTACTGTTTTTGGTGGTGATAATGGATAGTGCTGATGGAGGAGAGTGTGAAAACATATCCAAAACAAGTTAGGAAACTTGATGCCAACAGTTCTCCTGCGCTGAAGTATCGTTTTTACTTTAACTTTACATTCAGATTAGAATGTAAAGATTAGCAAAGTTTTAAATTAAAATATATGGCAAAGTCTACCCACGACATATCGGAGGGTATTATATTATTGTGTGTAATCTTCATGAAAGCTGTGCTACGGTTAGTATTACTGAACTTTTTGCATGACAGTTCAATTTGCAGTTGAATAAATTGAAGATAAAAGTGTTTGGATCAAGATATAAGCACTCTTATGGAGGAGAAGCTGTTATTAAATACTGTTTGAGACATTTTATATAATCAAGTGTTTAAAGTGTATACAGCCTTCAATTCAAAAGACACACCTGAGTAAATTATGGATGTGTTCTCATAAAGTCTAGACATATAATGCCTATGGCTTTCTAGAACTCAAAATATGAGACCTTTCATTTTCACAGCAGATAAATAATCTGAACATACACAAACTTTACTCGTTACTTTAAAAACCTAACTTTACTGTTGCTTTATTTCAAGAAAGAGGTGTATAAAATTCCAACAGATTCTAAATCTCTGTAATTCTCTGTAATTTTTTAATCACTTACTGGATTAAGATTTTATGTGAATTTTCTAAGCTATTAGAGAAAAGGATTATTCATGCTGCCCTGCAATACCAGGGGCATCAAGATGAACTTGTTTCATTCACAGTGGAGGCATTTTAATGATGTAGTGCTATAAATATTTTATATCCTACCTTTGTGTTTTAAAAGTGCTCTCGGCTGTGCAAAAACCTTGACTACTTATGCATCAAAGCCCAATAACATTTATTTTTCTTTGCTGAGGACTGGTGATGCTCTCAGCTGTGTGGTTAAATGGTTTTATGCTTCTGATAGGAGAGATGTTTTACTTGTTTGATAAGCTTGCATTAAGCGTTATTGTTGTGTTGAGTAGATGCACAGTGAAACAAGAGTAAATATTGTTTTTCTGTTTTTGTTTTTTTTGTTTTTTTGGAAACAGTAAGTGATCCAAACTAACAGTATAATTATGTTCATTTCAAATCCTTCTTTCTGGAAATTACATATTCTGTTCAAAATGAAGGCGAACAAGTTTTCTTTTAAAACTAAATAATATAATGCATTGCTTGTATTATATATAAAAGCAATTGCAATTGCACAATTGGTAGAGAGCGATTGGTTTATTTTCTCTTTCTATCCACATGTACATCCTTTTCCTTCATTATGGCTGAATAAAACCCATCTGAACATGTGTTACGTTCCCAGGTGAATCCGTAATGTGAATTGACAAAAAGAGAAGCGCTATAATTTGTTTCCATTAAGCAATCCTTTTACAGCCAAATATTCTGCATTGAAATGAAATGCCAGAAAATGACTAATGATGGTGAACAGCAAAAGTTACTTGATCTCTCTGACACAGTGAGCTCTCTGCAAAAACAAACACAAAACCCAGAGAAACATGCTGTAGTTGCTGTGTCGGTTTCACAACATGTTAAGTGTGAGTTATTGATTTTGTTGTTTATCAGTGAGCAAAGACAAAGCATAAGAGATCTGGTCTGGAGTGATTCAGCTGGATAGTATTGGCAGGTTGTATTGTAAAATGCCATTTTGTTGGCATCATTATCTTTCACTGCCAGCGTATTGTCCTTTCATGATGAAGGATATGTTTGAATGGTAATTTGGCCTGCAGTTCATTGAAGTATGGGTTTTGTGATGCAAGTGGAAAGCTATTGATTTCATTTCAAGGGTCTTATATCACTCTCCCAGGGAGTTTGACTTTAAGTTGTCTTTTTTAGAAAGGAGACATGTGGCTTTGGGGTCTTGTCACAAAAAAAGGAGCTGCCTAATTATCATGCATTTGATATGAACCTTAACAGACCAAAAGTCTTATGAAAGGGCTTTGCTAATAGCCTCACAGATCTGCACTTTGTCCCTTTGGGGTTAATGTTTCAGTAACCAATTACACTGGCAAATCAAGGGGGGCCAAACCATCGCTGGGTTTAAGAGTTGGCACGCAGGTTCTCTTGTTATGACACAGAGGTGCTGTAGGGTATTAAGGTTTTTCAAGGGTGTCAGGCAGACATAAATCTCGGGAACACTAGATAAGCAAGGGATTAGGAGTCCTTACCATTAATAATGTATTTCTTGCCATTTACAGTATGCAATGTTATAATTTATCTTCTCATGTGTATGTGCAGTTATGTCATGTAGTTTTCTAGGTCATTTTGGTTAATGAACTGATATTTAAAAGAAAAAAGAATGTCTCAGCTTGAACATCCTGACCTTTTTGGTACTCACATACAAGATGAGCTCACATTTTCACTGGTTCTCTGCATGTTTTCATATTCTAAGAAAACCACGATTCTTTATAGTGGATATTTTTCTCTTCTCAATTGTTTTTAGTTTCTTCTTTTATTCTACACATTTAGATTTAGGTGCTTTAAAATGCTTAAATACAGATTTAAAATAAATCTAAGCAGTGTCTATCATTTGAATCCTGTTCTATTTGAACCATCATGTAAAAATGTTTTGAATGTTTGATTTTGGGTTGGGAATCAATTGCAGATGATTCGGTAACACTTCAGTATAGGAACCAATGCTCATTAGTTGCTTACTAGCTTGTCTGTTATTAACATATTGGCTGTTTATTAGTATTTATGAAGCACATATTCTGCATGACCATATTCTACATCCCTATCCCTAATGCCTAAACCACTGGGTTTTGCAGTTTAATCTAATGGGACAAAAAGAAACAAGCGAGGAATGATTCATAAATTAATAAAAATGTTAAAGGGATAGTCTACCCAAAAATGAAAATACTGCCATCATTTACTCATTAGCTAGACTGGTGCATTACTCAAAGCTTACTGTTCATGCTGAATACATTTTCTTTTTTTCTTGTAAACACTTGAGTTAGATGGTCATGGAGCATTACAGGCAGACATGAACATCTAGCTGTATACAAGCTGTGTAAATTTTGTAGATAAATATGGCTTTGTAGTAATGTACATCAAAGTATAAGGGAAACTGTATATGGGTTCTGTAACTGTCACAATTTTACCCCTTTAGTCACCTTTAATTCATTTTAAATTATCCTACTCTCTGACAGATTAATTTTTAATTAATACAGATCATAATAGATTATTTACATTTACATTTAGTCATTTTGCAGACGCTTTTATCCAAAGCGACTTACAATTGGGGGGTGGGAAGATCATTCCACCAGCCAGGAGTGGTGAACGAGAATGTTCTGGAGAGTGATTTTGAGCCTCTCTGTGATGGTACCACGAGGCGTCGCTCACTAGCAGATCTCAGACTTCTGGAGGGGATGTAGATTTGTAATAGTGAGTGGAAGTAAGCGGGTGCTGAGCCTGTGGTTGTTCTATATGCAAGCATCAATGTCTTGAACTTGATTCGAGCTGCAACCGGTAGCCAGTGCAAGGAGATAAAGAGAGGTGTAACATGGGCTCTTTTGGGCTCGTTGAAGACCAGTCGTGCCGCTGCATTCTGAATCATTTGTAGAGGTCTGATTGTGTTTGAGGGAAGTCCAGCCAGAAGAGCATTTCAGTAGTCCAGCCTAGAAATGACAAGGGCCTGGACAAGAAGTTGTGCAGCATGCTCTGTCAGAAAGGGCCTGATCTTTCTGATGTTGTGTAGTGCAAACCTGCAAGATCGAGCACTCTTTGCAATGTGCTCTTTGAAGATCAGCTGGTCATCAAAAATTACACCAAGATTTCTGACCGAAGTTGATGGGGTAATTGTAGAAGTATCTAGCTGGGTGGTGAAATCATGCTGTAGAGTCGGAGTGGCAGGGAAGATAAGAAGCTCAGTCTTTGCCAGGTTGAGCTGTAGGTGATGTTCTTTCATCCATGCCGAGATGTCTGCCAAGCAGCCTGAGATCTGTGCAGCTACCGTTGGATCATCTGGTTGAAAAGAGAGATAGAGCTGTGTGTCATCAGCGTAGCAATGGTAGGAGAAGCCATGTGCCTGTATGATGGGACCCAGTGATGTAGTGTATATGGAGAAAAGGAGGGGTCCAAGAACCGATCCCTGAGGAACCCCAGTGACCAGTTGATGTGCTTTAGATACCTCCCCTACCCAGGCCACCCTGAAAGACCTACCAGTGAGATAGGATTCAAACCAGCGAAGTGGAATCCCAGTGATGCCCAGTGATGAGAGGGTGGACAGTAGTATCAATATAGATAATTGACAGTGTCAAAAGCGGCAGATAGATCCAGCAGAATGAGGACTGATGATTTGGAATCGGCTTTTGCAATTCGCAGGGCTTCAGTGACTGAGAGTAGCGCAGTCTCAGTTGAATGGCCACTCCTGGAACCTGACTGTTTAGCGTCCGGTTTGTTGTTCTGTGAAAGAAACAATGATACCTGGTTGAAGACAATTCGTTCGAGTGTTTTCGCTATGAATGGAAGGAGAGAGACAGGTCTGTAGTTTTCTATCAGAGAAGTGTTTAACGTAGGTTTTTGAGCAGTGGGGTTACTCGAGCCTGCTTGAACGCAGTGGGGAAAATGCCTGTGAGGAGGGATGTGTTGATGATGTGTGTGAGTGCCGGTAAGAGTGTAGAGGAGATTGCTTGGAGAAGGTGTGAGGGGATTGGGTCTAGAGGACATGTTGTAGGATGGCTGGAGAGGAGAAGTTTGGATACTTCCGCCTCAGTGAGGGGACAGAAGGAGAAGATGGGAGTTTTAGCAGTGGATGTGATTGGTTGGGGGTCCTGTGTGCGTGGAGGTGAGAACTGACTACTGATTGTTCTAGTTTTGTCTGAGAAAAAAGTGGCAAAGTCATCAGCTGTTATAGAAGTGGTGGGAGGTGGTGGAAGGGGACAGAGGAGAGAATTAAATGTTATGAAGAGATTACGTGTGTCTGGAGTGCTGTTGATCTTGTTGTGGAAATGTGAGGATTTGGCAGTGTGGACTTCAGCAGAGAAAGATGCGAGCAAAGACAGATACCTACTCAGGTTCGACGGATTGTTTGATTTGCGCCATTTTCTCTCTGCCGCTCTGAGTTTGGTCCGATGCTCACGAAGAACATTGGATAACCAGGGGTTAGAATAAACTAGTAAAATGCTATTTTATCTATATCTATACAGTATATCATTTGACATGAAAGACTTGATTCTATAAAGTACATACTTTTTCTTGTTCCTAGCCAGGTGCAATGCTACATTAGACATCTCTTAAAATGTATGAGGCATTTTTTTTTATATAAAATCATATATTAGAATAAATGTTTATCTTCAAAGGCAACAGCTGCTTTTTAATGTTCATGTAGGAGCGTAAAGCTCTCTTGTCAGCAAGAAGTACAATTTCATTGACTTTTTAAGAGATATGAGAGGAAACCAAACTTCATGTTTGTTTCTTCCTCACGCCCCCTCTTTACTGTATTTACTCTTTGAAGTGGTTGAGACAGTCTGTAGAACCGAGACCGTGCTTGATATTTCCCAAAGGTGTTAAACAAACACGGCATCGTGAAGTGCAACACTCTCCCACTCGATTGCCTATGTGTGGCCCCTTGGGCAAAGCTGTCAATGTGAATCTGTGCGCTTCCACATCTGCTGCTCAGGTATGAGTTTATTCCAGCCTGCACACAATTCAAATCCAGATTTAATTACTGGAGAGTTTGCAGCTTCGGGTCCTATAAGGTAGTTCTCTTGGAAATCCCAAATGCGAGTAGAAAAGACATTTATTAAACCTGCTGTCAGATGGCATAGTGGTTTTCCTTTAGCTTCTTAAAACTGTGCCGTCCTTGATTTGTCAACACATTCTCCCTTACGTTAATGTGTAACAGAGTTGGGAAAACTACTAGCTTTCCAGGTTATATGGTAATTTAATGTAGTTTTAATATAGTTTAATGTACAATCAACCTCTGTTTTTTTTAAAGGATATATATGAGCAAAAACTAACTACAATCATGCTACTTAAGGCAATGTTTTCTTTTTTTAAATATAAACCAGATCAGATGAAATAATGTGTTTTTACAGTCAGAACAGTATTTTTCTGGCACAAAAAAATGATTATCTCAATCAAGGTGTCAGCATTAAACTTAAACTGGCACATTTGGTGAACTAAAAAACTCTATTAAGTTCAATTATGCCATTCATAACTATTTTTAGTTATACATATTAGCTATAGAATCAAAAGCAAAGTGAGGAAGAGCAGAATTTAACTGAATGTGTCTCAAAAAAAGATGTAACTGCTGCACAGGGATTTACTCAGTATAGAGGTTCAAATGAATCAGTGAATCATTTCTGACTAAGTGACTGACTAAATGAATCAGAATCAGACCCAGGCTACCATTGTTGCATATAAGTAAGTGATTTTTTTTAAATGCATTTATTTTTTTCACTAATTCATTACAGAGTTTGTTTGAGACAGACAATATTGATTATTGTCTCAGCCCTCTGGGTTATCATGTTCAATTATTCTGTAGTTACTTTGCAACAGTGACGTAACATATGCAGTGTCTCAACAAAAGAAGGTATAGTACAAAAAGCATGTTGCTATTTTATCCAAAAAAATTACTATTCATTCATCAAACAGTATTATACTATATTCTGACAGTTTTACCTTGGAATCCTGTCTTCAGTGTAGTGGTATTTTCACAGACTTTATCTCAAGGCTAAGCATTGTGAAAATATTGTTACCATGAGAATCTTGGTAGACGTGTAGACCATATCGCCTGTGTCTGCTTGAAACTACAACAAAGGCAGCAGATCTTATCGTGTGCTGGTTTCTTCCAGCTTTAGTGTTGGCAGTGATAACACGACGCAGCCAAGCAGATGGAGGAGACACGCGTCTCTCCATTGTACAGGACAAGACAAGCTGCTGAGAGGAGAACCATACACAAGATTCAGTTGCGGAGCATATGCAAGAGCCGTAAGCCAAAAAAGAAAAATAAAACAAAATCTTATGGAAGTTAATGGAGGCGATCAATCATCTAGTCCCAAGAGAAACAGTTTCTTGTGATATGGGGAATTAAGATTCATACTGAGGGAGATGGATGCCGCCTTCACATGTTATGATGGTAAACTTCAGTGTTGGGGAAGTTTTGCAAATCTACAAACTACTCATAATTTAAATTGGCTTTTTAGCTGTTAGTAGCATAGAAAGAATGGAGAAAAGTCATTGGGCAACAACTTTATTCAATAAGAATGCACAGAATATGGGTTATACTGAAAAAATATCACTAACTATTTTAAGTACATACAGCATTGCAATTTACATCAATCACTGGAAGTTGAATGAGTCTCAACGCTGAAAGCCATTTTCATAAATTATCTTCATTCACTTGTATTAGAAACCTTTTTAGTAAATTGAGAAAATCATATATTTAAACCGCAAGGCATGTCTCCAAAGGCATGCTGTCATACCAGTGATTTATTTTTGCTTCTGTTGATCTCCGACTGAAAGCGTTCAGTGACAATTCTGGGATTGTTTGAGTTTTGTCCTTGAAATGTTTCACAAAAGAACTCAGGAACAACTGCTTATTGATTCCTGGCTTCTTAAGCTTTTGGAAGTACATCTTCTCTCATTACCTCAATTACCTTACACTACCTATAATGTATATTGAGTCGCAGCATTGTCATTAGCCTACATTTTGCAAGTGTTTTCATTTTGATTTATATGTAATAGCTAACAAAAACACAAATTCAAAGAATGTTCAACAGCTGAATGCCACACACTGTCAGCTAAAAACTGCTTTCCATCATTAGTCACTTAATGGCTCTGTGTGCTTTGAAGGTTTGGCTGTATTGACAATATATTCAGTTCAGTGAATTGCATATAAGTCCATAAGTCCATTTATATGAATTCAAAGAGCATTCACTTTCTAAACATTAATAAACTGCAAAATGCGTGAAATCCACCCTCCCCCCATTTTTGTATAGAGAAGGGTGAAGAGACACTTCAGAAGACACCACATTCTCTCTCTCAGTACATACTTACATACTTGTTTTTGTGCACTTGCGAGCGTATTGTGACAGAAAGAAGATTTAAGCACACTCCAGAACATGCTAGACTGTTTGCATGTCTTCTCATCTGAGTGCAAGTCATCTTGATTCAGCTCACTGCTTCTGATTGTATGAGAGAAGAAATGTTTGACATGTCAGGGTTATTATTTGACCTCAAAGGAAGGACCAGCTCTCTTTCACTCAGAAAATTCTGACAGGAAAAGACAGATGACGGTTTGTGTCTGAGTCAGAATGAACGTATGTACTGAGTATACCATCAAGTAATGATTTTCATAATATGTTTTATTGATTTTTCTTCCAAATGTCATCTTTTATCTCCCTTTAAAACAACATTGTATGTGATATATATTGGAGGAAACTAAGCAATATTTTTTTTGCTGCTGCTGTTTCAGATGCACATATTCAAACTTTTCTGCACAACAATACAGAGAAGATGATTATCATTGTATTAACGAGTCCTCATTTACATACCCTGATGAAGGCGAATAGCCAAGAGAAAGTAAATCTGCAAACCGTAAAAGAGCTTTGCCAACACAGCAGTCTATTAATGTCATCACCTTTAGACCATGTCATGAAGCCAGCAAAATAATGCTGCATCGATCAGGATTAATTAGTATTGATGTGAATTAATCTAGCAGAACGAGACCAATCTGTCCACATATGGCTGTTGTTCAGGACTCAATATTCCAATATGTGGAAGTTACGCATGTTGTTTCGCTATTTTTTATAACAGCCATTATTTAGAAGTGTCGTATAATACATGTCTGGCTGTATAATGAATGTATGTTTATTTTCTCATTCAATATTGTCCAACCATCATTAAGACATAATCGATTAGTTTTGGTGTTGATGAATGCATCTAAATTGAGTCTGTGTGGGACATTTTAACAATGTTGTCTTGTATAACTGACAACTATGGTGAAAATTCAATTAAAGCTGTCAGAACAGATGCTTTTGCAGAACTGAAGTTCTTAAAGCGACATGACACTGCTGTCAGGTTCAAAAGGCCCATTAATGTAACATGTCAGCAAAACAATGTTGCATTTGAAACTGCACAGAGCTGCCTATTGAGACATTGAAGGACGGAGAAGTCTTTGGATTCTAAGCATAAGGTCTGCAAAAGGTTGAAAACATTTACATTGTCTACTTAAAGGCAACCAAAGCTCATTTAGAATAGTGTGTTGTCTAATTAGTTTCAGTTCTGTTAGGGATTTTTCTTTATCTTTGGAGCCAGACCAGCAGGATTAAAGGTTTGCTGGGGATTTTACATTTATTCGTTTAGCAAGAATGATGGGACTGATGGGGTCATACCAGCCATTACTAATACACAGGTAATTTCATTAAGGAATTGATGATGGCAGGCGCATTGCGGAGCCCGGCTGGCGGGCAGAGAAATATTAAATCAATAACAGTAGTCAACAAGTGAAACAGATGTCGTCACAATGAGGACAAGGTGGACCTTGAGGGAACCATCTATCAGTCCCAACATAAGGCCAGGACTTTCAGGAAGTTAAGTGGCTGTGTGCAACTGTGTTTCTGTTAAATTTAAGTGCAAAAAATATATAGCATGGTGATTTCAGGCTAATTGGGACATTTTTCCCAGTCATCTCAATGTCAAAAAGTGCCCCAGTTTGCCTGAGTACATCTTATATACAGGTGCATCTCAATAAATTATAATGTCGTGAAAAAGTTAATTTTTTCTTGTAAGTTATTTCAAAAAGTGAAACTTTCATATATTTTAGATTCATTGCATGTAAAGTAAAACATTTCAAAAGTTTTTTTTTGTTTCAATTTTGATGATTAGAGCTTACAGCTCATGAAAGTCAAAGATCAGTATCTCAAAATATTAGAATATTTACATTTGAGTTTTAATTAATGACCATCCCTACAGTATAAATTCCGGGTATCTCTTGTTCTTTGAAACCACAATAATGGAGAAGACTGCTGACTTGGCAATGATCCAGAAGAGGAACATTGACGCCCTCCACAGAGAGGGTAAATCACAGAGGGTCATTACTGAAAGGTGTGGCTGTTTACAGAGTGCTGTATCAAAGCATATTAAATGCAAAGTTGACTGGAAGGAAGAATTTGGGTAGGAAAATGTGCACAAGCAACAGGGATGACCGCAAGCTTGAGAATACTGTCAAGCAAAGCTGATTCAAACACTTTGGTAGAGCTTCACAAGGAGTGAACTGAAGCTGGAGTCAGTGCATCAAGAGTCACCACGCTCAGACGTCTTCAGGAAAAGGGCTACCAAGCCACTTCTGAACCAGAGACAACATCAGAAGCGTCTTACCTGGGCTGTGGAGAAAAAGAACTAGACTGTTGCTCAGTGGTCCAAAGTCCTCTTTTCAGATGAAAGTAAATTTTGCATTTCATTTGGAAATCAAGGTCCAAGAGTCTGGAGGAAGACTGGAGAGGCACAGAATCCATGTTGCTTGAAGTCTAGTGTGAAGTTTCCACAGTCAGTGATGATTTGGGCTGCCATGTCATCTGCTGGTGTTGGTCCACTGTGTTTTCTGAAGTCCACAGTCAACGCAGCCATTTACCAGGAGATTTTAGAGCACTTCCTTCTGCTGACAAGCTTTATGGAGATGCTGATTTCATTTCCCAGCAGGACTTGGCACCTGCCCATACTGCCAAAGGTACCAAAAGCTGGTTAAATGGCCATGGTGTTGGTGTGCTTGACTGGCCAGCAAACTCGCCTGACCTTAACCCCATAGAGAATCTATGGGGTATTGTCAAGAGGAAGATGAGAGACACCAGACCCAACAATGCAGATGACCTGAAGGCCACTATCAGAGCAACCTGGGCTCTCATAACACCTGAGCAGTGCCACAGACTGATCGACTCCATGCCACGCCGAATTGAGGCAGTAATTAAAGCAAAAGGAGCCCCTGCCAAGTATTGAGTACATATACAGTAAATGAACATACTTTCCAGAAGGCCAACAATTCACTAAAAATGTTTTTTTTAAATTGGTTTTATGAAGTATTCTAATTTGTTGAGATAGTGAATTGGTGGGTTTTTGTTAAATGTGAGCCAAAATCATCACAATTAAAAGAACCAAAGACTTAAACTACTTCAGTCTGTGTGCATTGAATTAATTTAATAAACGAGTTTCACAATTTCAGTTGAATTACTGAAATAAATGAACTTTTCCACGACATTCTAATTTATTGAGATGCACCTGTAAATATACTTTTAAGTATAAATGCACGCATGCATAAATGAATGCATTTTTTAATAAATATTTAATTTTATAAGTAAAACTTAATGTCATTTTAAAAAATCGAAATAAATGATAATAATGAAAGAATGCATAGATGAATACAAAAATAAAGTAATAATTTATTAATATTTTAAAATAATTTCTAAATAAATTATAATTACAGTATAAATAAAATCATTTCTAAAGTTAATTAATCAATTAATTACAAATTATTATTTATTTATTTAAAAATAAATAAAATCAGACCACCAAGAAGATGAAACTATTCAGTTTTGAGAAAGAGGTAACAATTACAGACAGAGGTATGTTGGAATGAAATGTAAGAATGCACACAGATTTCAGATTTGATTTTTTTTTTTTTTTTTTTGGATGGCTGTAATTCCATAGTGTTTGTCTTTCATTTAACATGGATGAAGTGCACTGCATGGCTGAAAGTGTGTGAACAGCAGAACACCACACTCATAATTTCAGATCCATGGGCATTAAGCTTTCCCAGTTTGCTCTCATCTTTCTACAGTACTAGATGTTGGAACACGACTGCAGGGATTTGCTTCCGTTCAGACACAAGAGCATCAGTGAGGTCAAGCACTGATTTTGGGCTCGCAGTCGGCGTCCCAGATCATTGAATGTTCAGGTCTGGGCTTCGTGCAGGTCAGTCAAGTTTTTCCACACCAGACTCAACCATTTCTATTTCATGGACCTCGCTTTGTGCACATACGTCGTTGTTAAGCTGGAACAGAAAAGTATCTTTCAGAAACTGCTGCTAGAAAGTCTGAGGCACATAATTCTCTGGAATAGCACTGTATGGCGAAGCATTCATTTTGTCTTTGCAGAAATTACTAATATAGCCAAACTCATTAATTAGAAGAGGTTATGAAGTGTGCTGCTTGTTTTTTTTGTTCTTGATGCAGCCACCAGCATGTTTTGATTTACTGTTCTGACATCACATACTATTTACAGCGCAGCAAACTCAATAATAGAATAATAGGACACATTGTCTCTGAGCCCTCTGGAAAAAATATACAAAGTGTTGTTATGAATGTAATTTAATGGGACAATCTGTGGCAACAAGATGGCATTCAACATCTATCACGCTGAATGCATTTGCTATGCTCTCACTAATAATGGAACCATGCGCGTCAAAAAAAGACATCTTGATGAATTTAGTTTGTTTAATTATACTTCACGCTTAAATTTGGGTTTGTCCCTGGGGAAACACTTGAAAGTCAGCACACGAAATGATTAAATCACTTGATGTGCCGTTAACTCTTTAAAGTGCATCCCAAACAACTGTCAATAATTTAATAACCAAACTGAAATATTTTGACACAGTCATGAAAGGAGGCAACCTTTAAGTGACAACTTGACTCTCAATAATTCACAACTTCAGATCATCTATGCGCAACAGAAATGAGTAGGTATAGAACGTATATAGTTGACGTCATGCCATCTGTGGACTGCGGAAAAAAAATCAAAGAACTGGCACAATTTAAGGCTTGTGTGTTGTGAGAAGGGACTGTTGAAGTGACTTTTGAGAGTGAGGATGAGAGACAGAGAGAGGGAGAGAGAGAAGTGCTGAATACTGCCGTCTGTTCCCCAGGAAGCATTTAATTAATTATCATAATTGACATCAATAGCAGCTGTCAGGCTCAGTGACTGTGCTAGGAGTGTGGCAATAGGAGAAAAGTGGTGCCGGTCTCTCAGGGACACACTTACTGTATTGCTTCTTCATTTGACCTGCTCACATGGAAGCCTCAGGCTGGAAGAGAGTCTGTTAACCCATCAGCTTCCATCAGCAGTCTGCTGTCTTCATAATCCGTCCTGTCACTGATGCTGTTGGCAGGAGCAGATATGATTTATATACTACCTTTCAAAAGTTTGGGGTCAGAAAGTTTTTCTATATATGTTGCTTTTATTCAGCAAGGATCCATTAAATTGATCAAAAGTGACAGTAAAGTCTTCTACGTTGTTACAAAAGATATATTTCAAATAAATGCTGCTGTTTTTGAACTCTCCATTCATCATATAATCCTGAGAAAGTTTCACAGCTTTCACAAAATATGAAATTTCTGAAGGATCACATGACTAAAGATTTCAGTAATGACAGCTGAAAATTCAGCTTTGCATCACAGGAATAAATTACATTTTCAAATATATTCATAAAGAAAAGTTATTTTAAATGGTACCTTTTGACTTTTGAACGTGAACATCTTTTGCACTCCAAAGGAAGTGAGGATTTTTAGTGACTCTTTCTGCAGGTTACATCATTAGTAGGTGGCAGCGATGATTGCCTCTATGAGTGAGTAATTGGAATTATTCATTCAGTAGATTGGTTTGAACCGCTGATTCATTCAAGTGACTCCCTGCATCCCTTGTATACTACATTGTAGGCATAGTAGTATAGTACATCTGAATTTCATTTATACTACCCATATTCATACTATATAGAATATATTTTTAATGGTCATGAAGTACCTACTGCCTACATTTGAACAGTAAAGGACAATAAAGACAGTAGCTGTGTACAAAATCATCTTGTCTGTCTTTATGAATGAGTCATTGAATCATTCATTCAGCCAATTCATTCAAAATTGATGATTCATTCACAAAAGAAGCACCACCTGCTGTGTGTTATACTGTGACTGTTTTACAGTGGATTTGTTTAGAATTATTTTTATTAGCTTATGATTTCAGAATTGTTGATTTTTCTTTTAATAGTATGTTGCTAATAATATAATGAAAGAATTTATAGTGCTTTAGAATTTACGGTAGTATGATATAAAAGAACATCAGGTTGTAAATATGACCTCTTTGAGAAAAGGAAAAAAAAAAAAAAAAAATTGACAAGCTGCCTTGGTGTTGCCATCTTTTTTTTTTTTCTTAAAAAAATCTTCAGATCCTCTTACTTGATTTGAAATATCGCCCCTTCCCCCATAGGGAAGCTTTAGTGTTATTTGACCACTGCCCATAAA